>NC_028640.1:1363071-1372770 GCF_001406875.1 Solanum pennellii
AAAAAAAAGACCCCCCCCCCCCCCCCCTTTTGCCCTTGATTGATGAACTCTTTGTTAATATCTTTTGACAGGGAGTATTGGATGGCAAATACGATGACCTTTCAGAGCAATCGTTTTATATGGTTGGTGGTATCGATGAGGTCATTGCCAAGGCAGAGAAGATTGCAAAGGAATCTGCAGCCTAGATAGATTATAAAAATCCGTGACTTTCTTTTGTTCTCTTCACCAAAATAATTTAGTTTGTGACATTTTGGTTCTTTTTTGGGAGGGCCAAGGGGTCCTTACTCTACTTTTTGTTTCATCTTTCCAAACGCGGGATTGTTATAGAGAGACATGCTGCAGCTAAGGACGTTGTCGCCAAACCCCCTGCTCTGTTATGTCACATAATAAGGGGGTTATATATGGCGAACTTGTATATGTTACTTTCATGTCTTTTTTTCGAGAATTTTTGATGCTCCAATTATCAAATGTCTTCTAAACAATATGTTCTTTTTTCCATTTATTCTTTCCTTGTTGCAGTGATCATCTTATCTAAACTATCTACACTTTGGATGTTTTACCAAGTCATTTATCTCCAGTAATATTTGCTATTCTTCTTTAAGAGTTGTACTGATTTTCTGGACATGTGTGTTGGTGTAGCCAGCTTCCTGTTACTTCCCTAAGTATGTTTCCGTAGATGCTATCTAGTTGATTCACATTGTGATTTCGAAGTACAGAAAACACCAGTAAACGTAAAATTTGTGTTCGAATAATGTATTCACATGTTCAATCTCTTTTTAGCGGTTTCTTTAGATATTTTTATAACTAATGCAACTTTATTTTGATTCAACTTATTAGTTTTGTTTTTGATTGTGAATCATTGACAGCCTTTAGTTTATACCAATTGCCTTAGTTCGTATCCCCACAACCTTTTACCCAAGTTTACGTTCTTAATAAGATGAATGTGTACTTTAATCTTCTCATATATATATTTCCGCATTTTTCATATAAATTGAGACATAAAGATTACGTCTAAATATCACGATTATTTTAAAAGCAAAAATATTAAGAAAGGAAACGACTAGAAAAAACCCAATCTTTACTTGTCACCCTCACCCCTTCTCTTATACAAGACTTTCCCATTAAGCAAAATCACAACTTCCATTTTTTTCTTCAATTGACTTATATATACACATCACAGTAGTTCCACCGTTAACAATGGCAGCACCGTCGTCAATGACGGCGAAAACAGCCAACGTCATGCTAACAATCCCTGAGAAGAAAACTGTATCTCTAGATCTCTACCGTCCACTCAGAAACTACATAGTCTACAATTACTCTGAACGCGAAGCTCAAAATCTCGAAGATGATCTTCAAACGCTTAAGCAATTCCGTTCCGATATCGAACGTGGCCCTAATGAGTCATCTCTTCCTGCTCGCCGTGATCTTTTGCAGAATTACTATAAAGCCCTTTGTGCTGTTGAGTCTCGTTTCCCTATCTCACCTGATCATGACCATATTAATTCTGTTACATTTACTTGGTATGATGCTTTCAAGAACAAGCTCAAAGCTGCTCAGCAGAACATCTATTTAGGTATTTCCTGCAGCTTTGTTCAATTGGTTTTTTTTTTTTTTTGAATTCTGTGTACTTTTGTTCTAATTTGTATGCTTGTTGATTGTACAATTAATAATGCCTGGGATACAGCTTTTTATTGCGCGCATTTACTCTTAACTTCTAAAGCTGCCTCCTTTCCCTTCACTATGTGCTTTTTGTTGTTCAGCTTCTTATGCTACTCACTTGCGCTTAGCTTCTACATTGGCCTCGTTTCCCCTTTTATTTTTTCAAGTCTTCAGCATCTTCATTCAGTTGGGTCTTAAATTTTGCATCTTTTGTTGTCAGTCCTTGCTTTGTTAGTTTCATAGTGTAGTTATGTTGTGTAGATAGGGTATAGCTTTCCATTGCTATGCACTTGCTATGAGCAGATACATTGGTGTCCCGTTCTCTTTTCTGGAAAAACTTATCTAACCATCATTGAAATTGGAGGTGGTGAAGATGCTTAGGGAATTTGCTCTTGCTATGGATAAACATTAGTCCAGTACTATCTGGAAATTAATGATTGTTCCCGTTGGCCCGGGTAACTACTAGCTTTAGGTGTATTATCAATCAACTATGCCTCGCTCCTAGATTAGATAAGGTTGGCTATATGAATCCTACGTAGGTTGGACATGTCCCAACAAATTTCTTATTCAAAGGATTCATTATAGTTGAACTTCTTTTATGCTAACCGTTATTCTACCACAGCCTTCATTTTTTTATCTGTGCTTGAGAGTAGTTATGTCTAGCGTAGGAAGTGTTTTGAATACTTATTTGCTGCCTAAGCCTAAATGAACAGTAAACACAGCCATTTCTTCACACAAATTGGCTATATTTACCTACTAGTAATTAAAAAACATGGTGATATTTATCACTTGGTAAGGAAACAGGGGTACATTAGTTTAGTTATTACGAGTTTGGAGAAATCAATGTTAAGCTCGGACTATTGTCATCTTATCATACAGTTCTACTGATCCTTTTCTATTTCTTTTGGGGGTGTCCACAGAAAAAGCTGCAGTTTTGTTCAATCTGGGGGCAGTGCACAGTCAGATGGGATTGGGTTTTGATCGTTCATCAGTTGAGGGGAGAAGACAGGGATCACATTCTTTTATTGCTGCTGCTGGGGCATTTGCCTTTTTGAGAGACAATGTGGCAATGAAAGCATCAATGGGTAGCTCCAACACTGTTGATGTCTCTGTCGAATGTGCTGGGATGCTGGAAAGACTCATGTTGGCTCAGGCTCAGGAGTGTGTTTTTGAGAATAGCATTGCCAAGGGAAATACTCCTGGTGTCTGTGCAAAGATTTCAAGACAGGTTCATTTTTCTATTCCTACGCTTAGTCTATGCCACTCCATTACTGCTGTATGAGATTTACTCAAAAAGAAAAAAAACTTATCCGTGAGATTTTGTTGAGTTCTTGACACCAGTCACATTGCTATACAACTTTTGTTCTTAGGTAGCTCGAGTGAGTTAGTACTTCTACTTCTCTTTATTAGAATCTTCATAAGATTTTCTTAAGGTAATAATTTAGTCTATGATAGATAAAGACCACTAATTTTTACATTTCTATCGAAAATCTAGTCAGCTTGGAAAGTTCCTATGGGCTGTACAAATTTGTTTTGTTAATTTCCACATTCTATATTAAGTAATAAATAGTGACAATCCTCCAAGTTCCTACATGTAATGAGGCTTGGATTCCTACATGTAATGAGGCTTGGATTGTAGTTTGGTTGAATAAACTCATGTATAAATTATATTAGACTATTCTACAGGTGTGGCATATGCAGCTTGAGAATTAGGGTTTGGTGAGAACGACTTCATATATTTGTTCTTTTTGAATTTTAATATGAATGCTGTATAGTTCACTGAATAAGGCATGTCCGAGTTGGTTTGGCTAGTTCCTTCAGATATTGGTTCTTAGTTAATTACACATGTTATTTCCTGTAGATGGCATCTCAACACGCATAGTTTAGCTTATAAGCTATAAATTATCAAATTTGACCAAAGCAGTGGAGTTCATTTTGGGTCTTACTTTAGTGGTTGGACGTTGCAATAAATGCAAAATTGATGTTAAAATGAAATGAATGCCCCATCACAGGTTGGATTGTTTTATGAGGAAGCTTTGGCAGCATTAAATGTTGCACCTCTGAACCAGCACTTTGACAAGGCTTGGCTAGCTCATGTTCAGCTTAAGGCATCACTGTTTTATGCTGAGGCCTGCTACAGGTACAGTCTAGAGCTCCATGACAAAGAAGAAATAGCAGAGGAAATTGCAAGGTTGAAGAGTGGTGTTAATGCCTTGTCTGAGGCAAGAAAAACATCTCCAAGGGGAGCACCGCAGCAGCTCTTGGATGCAATTACTAAGCTAGAAGCTAGTTCAAATCTAAACTTGGAGAAGGCTATTAAGGAAAACGACAGAGTCTACCTCATGAGGGTTCCACCAGCCAGTTCTCTGCCACCACTTGCAGCATTTTCCTTGGTCAAGCCTATGCAGATGAATGATATTCTGGATGCAAGCAAAGAGAAGATGTTTTCCAGTCTTGTCCCAGACAACAGTACAAAAGCTCTTTCTAGGTACACTGAAATGGTTGATGATGTCATCAGGACTCAAGCCGAGAAGTTACAACAGGGGAGTGAGCTAGCTCGAGTGAGACTCAGAGAAATGGACTTGCCTGATTCTATTCTGGCCTTGGAGGGAAATTTATCACTACCTGCGGCTTTAAAAGAAGATGTAGAGGCGGTGCAAATTTGTGGTGGTCCAGCTGGTTTGGATGCTGAGATGCAGCAACTCAGAGATCTGAAGAGGGTGAACCAGGAGTTGCTGGTCCAAACAGAGGAGCTTTTGCAAAAAGAAGCAACGGAAGATACACAGTTTAGAACTCAATTCGGAACCCGATGGACAAGGCCTCAATCTACTACCTTAACAAAAAACCTGCAGGACAGGTTAAACAGGTTTGCAGCAAACCTGAAGCAAGCTGCAGAAAGTGATGCTAGGATTGAGCGATCAGTTAGGGATCATGCAGCACTCATGTCAATCCTTGACTGCCGTCCAGTACGTATTTATGATTTGGACCTTATTTTGCATAACTAGTCATGTCATGTCTCATTGTGTCACTTCTAGTTGACACCTGGGTTTGTCATGGGCTTTACTCATCAAGGATATAATAATCAAATGCTCTAGCTCTTGGATTTATTTGTAGATATGTTGTATTAGGTGTTACTTCTAAGGATAAGTATCAAACCTATCTGGTAATGAAGATGGTGAATTAGATTAGTCTCTTTGACAAGCTTGTATCATCACTAGCATAATAAGATGTTCAATGCTTCTATACCATATAATTTGTATCTTCTCTCATGGTTCACTTCCAAGGATTTTCAACAGGTTTAATGCATACTAGATTTGGAGCCCTTGATCCTTAAATTTTGATTTCATTTTGAAACTTGGCTCAGTCTGTTTCTATTTATCATGTATGTCATGTTATTGTTGCAAAGATATTTCATCATCGGATCTAGTGCTTATCAAATACAATGTGATAACACTTCTATTTCTCTCTGTGATATCTGTCTAGTGATGTCCTGAGATCTGCATTTTTCTCTTTGATAGATCGAATCTGCTCTTCCAACCTTGGCAAGACCAATCTTGTCTTTGGACGCCACTGAAGATGCCATTGTGGGAGCCCTGAAGCAGAGCCTGGTAACAATGAATTAGTGTGGTTATATTTGTGTTATTTTGTCTTTCTGTGTTCCTTAGACCTTAGTTAGCGGTTTATGTTGCAACATGTTTCTTGAGTGACTAAAGCCTGTTCTGTTGGAAGGCCTTACAGGCCAACATATATATCATCTCCCTTTTTTTTTATGGGTTGGTGGGTGGTGGTGGGGTGAGTGGGGATGAAAGCATAACTTGTTTCCATTTGAGAAGTGTGTAAATTTTTTCTGATGACATTTTTCTGCTTTTGTTTTTTTGTCACAAGGAGATAAAGTGAAACTTGATGTCATTGTGCTTTACATATACTTTATTAGTGAATATTAATAATATTTTATTAGTGAATACTGATTAAAAACGTTGAAAAATGTTTTATTTCTTGAGCAACCTTCATGGACGATTTTTGAGCACTAGCTGCATATTATTTCTAGTTTGAAATTCCTATAATCTCATTTTGTGATTGATAGGTGGTCTTTGAATAGTAAATTAGAAGGTAATTTTATTATGCAGGCATTTTTGGATATTAAGTAACGTAATATTTAGTATATTGTGCATGTCACTAAAAATCACGGAAGGAAATTGTCCGTAAATATTTGGATATATGAACTGTAGAAAAGCACTTCAGAACTTCACTCCAATCTGTTTTACAAAGAACTATGTGTCCTGTTTCAATGTAGAAGCTTTACAATGTTGCAACTTAAATTATTTTAGTGGTCTCCTTCAAGTCATTGTTGCTTATATTTTCAGAGGCAACTGGAAACTCTTGGTGCTCAGCGTGCCGGTCTGGAAGATATGCTGAAAGAGATGAAGAGGAAGGTATGATAAGATTCCTCTTAAAATATGATCTGCCAAGTTGAATTCTATTAGGTAGAGTTGGACTTCTTTTTGGGAGTAAAGCTTTAGCCATCTTTGGTTTATTCTCATTGGAGGGTTGGACAAGTGTTACATATTTAACCCGAGCAGGTGATGAAGATATAATCCTTTGCTAGTGCACATCCTCTTATTATGCTGCTCTGTAGTAATTGAGTTTATTAACATGATATTAATAAGATAAGATCATACTTCAATGATATAAGCCATGGATAAACATATTTTGGCATGAAAACTCACTATTGACTGTGGCCACCCTGAATGAATCTTTGGATTAGCGGGTTTATTCTGTTCAGGTTGTTCCACCGGTGGATTAGATTTTTGTCCATGGGTTCCATATGTTCTTATCTTATTGATGAGTGGAGGGGCAGGAGCTGCAGTAGTAGTAGCAATATGCCCTTCAATGTACTAGGAGGAATGAGGCCCGCTCACTTAATAATTCTGTTAGAATGTCCCATGTTTGTTGAGGGAATGGACAATTGTCTCCTTGTATGATTCTGAGCAATCCTCACCTCATTAGCTAGCTTTTGGGGGTTGAGTAAAGCCCATGTTTCATTTTCTGTATGTTTATCGGAGTCAGAATTATCTCTCTTCTTGGATTACCTAATATTGTGCCGCATTCTTTATTGTTTACGCTCCAGATCCACCTCTGAGCTTCCAGAGGGTGGTAGAATGTCCCGCCTAGGAGAGAGAAAGAGATGTTGTCTCCTTATATAATTTTGGGTAATCCTCACTTCATATGCTAGTTGTTGGAACTGAGTTTGGTGTAGGATCCATTTGCTTTACAAATTCATATGGATAGTTCGATTACATCAATATCAAGCGAAGCTTTTCATTAAATGAGAAATTGTTGGGTGGGGGAGGGAGGTTATTTTGTCATGGAGCTTGATAATATCTATTAGTTATGTCTCAGAATGTGATCTTGCAACTTCCATTCCCTAGGGAAGTCGAAAATAATTTTTTCAGAGTATATGAAAATGAGGGATAGATTGGACCCTTTTAAGAAAGAGCGGTTACAAAGTTTACACTACTCCTCTGGTATTAGTTGTTGGTCTTCATCATATCAGGAGCATATAACATAATATGAATTTGCCTTTGTGCTAAGTTGACATTTTCGTATCCACATGCAACATGCTTATTTCTTTGCCTCTGCTTCACCATCAAGGGATCTAAACACACAACTTTATTTTGTATCTGTTGTGTGGTATTACTCAGGATGATATACTTCCAAAATTGATGACATTCACGGGCTCCCAGGAGGATCTTTTCAGGAAGGAGATAGCAAAATATGATCATCTTTGTGAAGAAATTTCTCAAAACCTCGAGGCACAAGAACAGTTGCTTCTGCAAATTCAGGTTCAGAATTCATGTGTTTTTCAGGGCTATACCTTTTTAGTTTTGCTGCACTTTTTCATTTCAACTTGGGGGCTTCTCTTAAGCTTTAACTTAGGAATACTTGTGTGGTACATGTGAGGTTGTGTCTATTGCACAGTCCTTAGTAGGAGTTCCTTTATATATTACCATATTGCTAGCTTCAGGACTGCTCTGCAGAATACAATTTATAGGTAACAAAGTGAGGGAGGCAAGGCATTTCCCTTTTTTGTTTCTTTTAATCCTTTCTGTCATCGCCTGGAGTTTGTTTTCAACTATGATTCTCTATTACTTTTTACGCTTTCCAACACGGGAAGTTGCATTTTTTTTTAATCTGGAAAGCATTGCAGATGTAATATAATGACATCTGTTGCAGAGCAGTGGTGGAGCCAGGAATCTGGCGAAGGGTGTGCTAATTTTCTTGTTAGTAATGTTAGGAGCGTGCAAAATTAAATACATACTCGCCTAAGGTGGCTCCAACACCTATTTTTGGCAAAGGGTGTGCACTGGACCACCCTTCGCCTAGGGTGGCTTCACCCATTTTGCGGAGTCCAACGTCAGGCTCTTATGGGATGTGTGGTGTGCACTGGACCACCCTTCGCCTAAGGTGGCTCCGCCGTAGTCCAGCATCGGTCTCTTGTGGGATGGGTGGTCTTGGTATATGGTCTTTGGCAATTCACCTCTTGAGCTAGCTTATGGGGTTGAGATAGACCCAAGATCCATTGCTTTACATGGTATCAGCGCATCCCCGTTCTTGTTAGCCAATGTTGGATCCCCATATTAAAAATTGCTGTAACTCTAGATATCCAGCCTTGGGCGTGGTGGTGGTGGGATGTCGAAGATTCCCACATCGGGCTTTTATGGGATGGGTGGTCTCTTTATATGGTTTGGACAATTCTCATCTCTTGAGTTGACTTTCGCGATTGTGTTAGGCCCAAGATCCCATTTCTTTACAATATTCTTAATTGGGATATCACCCATGGCATGCTTTTTTGTTCCAAATTTTTTTAAGCTACTTGTTTGTATCTAGAAAGTGTTAACAAGAAATGTTTGGTTTGGGGGGATGGGGATGGGTAAAGAAGTTCATAGCATGAGTGTTATTTCCTTAATTGCAGTTATATTTGTGGTATTTCTTTTCTTATTTGATACTTGTTGTTTCATAGCATGAGTGTTATTTCCTGTGATTTGCATGTCATAATTAGCGCCTGAAATGAGTTTATATGGAATAATTTGGTCAAAGAAGATTTATTTAGCCGACACCGACTTATTTGGGAGTGAGGTGTAGTTATATTTTTGGAAATTAAGAGTTGTAGTGCACAATTATTGCTTAACCAAAGCACTGTATTCCTTCAGACCACAATTGCTTCATGTTGAGTTTCCTTTGTGCAAACATAGAGAAGAAGTCCATCCTGGGAAAGAACAATCTATTTGGGCTTGACTTCATTATTCAAGCTACATCTCCCTGAATGCTCTTTAACAAGGTGGTGTTCCTTTTGCAGGCTCAAAATGATGAGTTTGCTTCTATTTTCAATCTTGAAGACTATAAAGGTGTGTTTTTAATTCCCATAATCATTTTGCAATGTCTGCTGAAGAACAATGAAGCTTAGATATTCTAGATACACAAAGATCTTCTGTCCCGAGAAACTTAGGTGGGCTAAATTTTGTTGGGCTGATCCTTTCATTCAATTTTTGCATATCAAAATGACTTCTTACTGCTCATTATGTGTCCTGTGGTATACTCAAAGTAGGTTAGGTCCGTTGATGAATGATGTCATTTTCAAGGGATGCTGCAATTATCAGTTTTAATATAAAATTGACTTGATTAAGTGCTGTCCAGCCCTTACTATCAATGTTGGCCATTTATCATCTGTATTTTCTACTAGTTTGAATCTAATTTCTCTACATTGAGTTTTCTTCTCGGGGTGGCTTATTTATATTTCTTCTAGTACGGCTGCTGATTTTAGATGTTCTAGTTACCGTTAATTTGCTAAGCTCATTCTTCTCGATGCCACAGTTTCCCGCGAGAGAATCTATAAGCAAATTGAAGCTGCCATTATGAAATATCAAGAAATCAAGGAAAATATCAATGAGGGATTGAAGTTTTATGTAACCCTTCAGGTATGAGAATTTTCAACTCTTTTGAGATTGCTCTTTCTATTGGAGTGGTTTTGGGGGGGGGGGG
>NC_028640.1:1373188-1543820 GCF_001406875.1 Solanum pennellii
GGGAGACAGGAATATTTGCTCACCTAGTTTACAACACAAGGAGGATTCCAACTATTCACTTTAAGTGGAACCTCTGAGCATATTCCACTTTGTGATATAGGATCATTTGTGTCCTAGATAAGATATTTTGTTGGGAGAAGAGGAGGATGGGGTGGGATAAAATGAGTTAGAACAGAGTCAGTGATTCCTTTTGGTTCCATGGAATTATAATGCAATTGGCTTGTATTTCTTGGACCTATTTTATCCCGTTGAGAGGATTGAGGTGTGACTAATCCGTGGGTTACATTTTGAATGGGGTAGGATTGGGATTGTGACAATTCCATCTGATACATTATTCCTCTCACTCCATCTCCCCTGCCTTAGGCTTTACTGTGCAGTCCTTTACCAGGTCCACCAATAAAGAAATTGTCAAGGCGAATTATTATAAGAACAATCTGAGTTGTAATCTCTCATCTAATCCATGAATTACGCACAATAATATTTTATACAATCCCATCCCACTAATCTCACCAGAAATCTGTCATTACAATCACATTCTCGATTTTCACTCTTATTCAACTGTATGATAATCTACCTTCGTATGTGCAAAGTCAAAGAACCCCTTTGGATCTTCTCATATAAGCCTAGCCATTGATGTCAAAGCCCCGGTACTCCTGCAAATCTGGCAACAATCATTCAAAAATTGACTAACCTCATTTGCTAAATGGTTGTATTTGCTTAGTTTCTTTGGTATGAGTCTTGGGTTGAGCCTTGTCAGGGATGGGAACTTGTAGATGAAAGTTGATTTCTGCACTTCAAATATTCATTTTAGTTGTGCGCAGTGAGATAGATCACTAGTCTTATTCCAGTTCTTCCTGAATATGTCTGAGCTTCTTGGATCTATCTACAAATTTCCAGTATATGAATTCGTATAAATTTGTCTTTTGTTGCACAGGAGGCGATCACTAATGTGAAACAGCAATGTAGTGATTTTGTGATGACAAGAAACATGCAGTGCCGAGAAATGATTGAAGATGTACAGAGGCAGATCTCAGGTCTCAGTTTCCAGGATAATAAGAGTTCAAGTGGGTATACTTATCCTTCAGTCGGGCATGCTCATCAGCCTCCAAGATCCAATCCCCAGATACCAACCGAAACTGGACATATACCCAATCCTTCTCGACCACACCAGGCTCCTACGTACCAGCCTCCTCCTCAGCAACCTACAGTGTCGGGATATAGTCAAACTTCTCCTCCTTATAGTTCTCCACAACCGCCTGCACCCCCTGCTCAGCAACCAACAATGTCTGGATATACTCGAACCTCTCCTCCTTATAGTTCTCCACAACCACCTTACGGTTTTCCAGGTCAAGGTCAACCATATTCGCATCCACAGCCGCATCCTCAATATCAACAACAACCTCCACCTAGCCACGAGTACGGCCAACCTGCATATCCTGGTTGGAGGGGTCCATACTATAATGCACCTCCACAGCAACCCGGAGCTCTGCCTCAGCCTCCTTACACAGCCCCCTCTCCATATCCTCATCCTCCTCCCCATCAGAGTGGCTATTACAGGCAATGATAGTTTTTCAATAATTTTCGCAGTGTGCTCTCATGTTCAGTTTTTGTTGTTCTCAAGTCGACTGGACCGGACGTAACGAGACTTCTTTGTTGTACAAGGTCTTAGCATACATTGTTATACATTTGTAAGTAAGTTTGAATGAAGCACGTATGTACAGGGTATCTCCTTGTAAAATTGATGATCGAAACTACAAGATCAATAATTTTGGAACTCTATGAGATCTGATATCTCGTGAATGTAAGAAGAAAATATGAACTTATTCTTTGTGGGTCTATTTGTTGGTCTTGCATACACCAAAAAGTAATTTAATATGCCACGCGTTAAAAGTTTGTTTCAAATTTGTCATAGAATTTTGTTAAAAGAGTTCATCTATATCATTTCTGTTTGAGAAGAGATTTATCCGTGCGATATGAATCAAAGTTAAATTTAGTCGATATTCTTAGTCGAATAATAAATTGCTATACTAATATCATTTTTTTACATTTGAAACATATATAGGCAGTGACACCAATTCAACAATTCAAAACTTTAGTCCAACAAAACAAAATATCCTTAGTTCTTTTGCTGTGTATGGAGCTGTGTACAAAACTGTTCAGAATTTTAGAGCTAAACCTAAAAGTTATGGTAATTTTTTACACTTCTTTAGTCCCATTTTAGTTATTTTATAAATGTTAAATCTTTTCATTTTCTAGTGCATTTAATCACTTGTTTTTTTTAACCATCTTAATTTGCAAGGGTTTTATGTTATGGGGTACGGTAGTTTTTCCTATCATATTTACTACTTTCAATTTTCATATAGTTTGAAATAATTACATTTTATATTGGTAATTAATAATTTCATACCAAATTTCAAGTTAGATACATTCTTTTTGTCATCAGGTACAGTGAAATAGGGAGAGAAGCGAGGAAAAATATTTATGTGTCCTAGATATATGTGAAACATACTAGATACACTGAAAGGCGAGAGAGAACATGAGGGAAGCGAGTGAGGTTTGTCTATATCCTAGATATATGTGAGTCATCGAATATGTGGGATACTAGATATATAGGAAATTGACGAGCGAGAAGGGAGGGAGGCGAACCAAAATTTGTCTATATATCCTAGATACATGCTAGTCCACTTGGATATAGTGTATCTAGAACAAATTACATTCATAACTCCATGTATTCTGAGATATACATGTATCTAAACGTAGCTGAAGGCACCAAAATATGATAATATTCGTAATATTACAAACTAGCGTATACCTAACTGATTATCTCGTGAAATTTATGTAAGTTTGCCTTTTTACAAGTAAAGAGATATTATGAACTAACTCATAATGATTTATTATGATCACATTTATAGGATTTTCAGATTTTGGTTTCTTTTCAACAATTAAAAAAAAGGAAAATAATTAACTTTTACACTTTTTAATTTAATTTTTTATGAGAATATATTTTGTATGACCACACAATATATTATTATATGTTTAAAGTCATAAGTTTCAAAATTAAGTTTTCCGTCATACAAATTTTCTACATACATGAGCGTGATAGGGGTTGAAGAATCAATTTTCTTTTTACAAACGTACTTTAAATTAATTAATCATTTTGACTTTTTAACCTAATATTATAAGATGAATCTCGAAAGATTAAAAAAAAACTCTATATATTTTATATTTTTTTAAGACTTTGAAAAATCTGCTAACCACCTTATAAAAACAACATACTTCAAGAAAAAAAGTTATAAATAAAGTGAATTAAAGTTAATAATAAAGTACAAATAGACAAAAAATTCTAGTAGTTGGCAGTAGCTTTATAATAAATAAATTATTTTCTTAGGTCATATAATGCACTAAACTCGTGTGTTCTGTTTCATATTTTTAGCTATTTTTTCTTATATAAATAAAACTCATACCATATTTTATTTTCCAAATTAAAAGATATTATAACACATTTACTTAAAATGGAAAGAGTTAAAAAAATTCAATTTATTTTTGTTTCTTCTTTTTTAGTAATTAATAGTATTATTAGTTGTGTTTTGGGATTTAATGTTCCTTCAATTTTTATTTTTGGTGACTCTATATTTGATGCTGGTAATAATCATTACAACAAAAATTGCACAGCACAAGCTGATTTTCCACCTTATGGTTCCAATTTTTTTCATCATCCAACTGGTAGATTTACTAATGGAAGAACTGTTGCTGATTTCATTTGTAAGTTAATTGTTATAATTCCCTCAATTTTTCGAAATTTTATGAGTCGTGGGTTCGATTTTCAATAGCAACATTCTGTACGAGGCAGGTGTTGGAATTTGGGAGGGGAATTGTAGGGTAACGTCAGTATCCTGTCTATGGCAAGACAAGGCTCATGGGGGACTGGAGTGGTCCTGGTCCAGATCGGAGTCATGATCGAACATGACGTTTGCTTGGTGGATTTAGTTAAAGAAATGAAGTTAGTTTTTTGCTATTAACTATAATTTTTGGCATGCTGATAAATGTTTGATCTTTGATCGCAAGTTTAACTATTTAATTTTAATATAAGATCATGTTGTTTTAAAATATAAACTAGAAGGGGGTATAATTGAATTTTTTTTGTTCACAAAATTTATTGAGTGTAATTTTTTTTTCCCTTTTGTGAGGATATATATAGATTAGCATGAGGGAAGTGTTCATTGTTACGTTAAAGGTGATTCGAAAATTTACAATTTCACGCGAAGGAATCTTATATCATTTTTGATTTTTTTAATAAAATTTCTGACTCTGTTATGTTTACGATAAAATATTGCAGCTCAATTTATTGGGATTCCTTTGCAAAGCCCATTTTTGGAAGCACAACTTGAGTTAATTAATGGAAGTAGAAAAGAGTATCCATCAAATGGCATTAACTTTGCTAGTGCTGGTAGTGGAGTTCTATCAACAACAAATCAAGATTTGGTAAGAAATTAATTAATTAAGGATGTATTAATTTATCATATAGTTTTTGTTTTATAATTTATTAATTTATTATGATTAACCACTAGGTAATAATCCAAAATATATAGGCATAAGACACAATCGTGTCCTCTTTATAATTTTGCACTATCTGATATTTATGTTTTTTAACTTTTTACATGCATAATTGGATACAAATGTCCTACGTGATATAATATAAATCGATTTATATCGTGTGTGAACACATAAAATGCCACATAAATATATATATATATATATCTACTTGTTCAATAGCGATATATTTTTCCTTCTTTCTTTTTAGCTTTTTCTTAATACAACATATACACATTGTAAAAAAAAAATGAATATAAATAGCTTATTATGAAGTGCATAAATATCTCTTTTAGACCAAACTTTTTTGTAGAAATTGAACTCAACTATCATAATTAATTGATTTTGATCCCATATGCAAATTAATTGAAAGTAATCAAGTCTTCACTCAAAACAAATAATGCTAGTATACTTTCTAAGTGTATAACTTAACCTTTTTCGTATACATTAACTTTGATTTTATTTTCTTTTTACTCATCGAGAATAATTTTTCTATACTGATAGGTAAAGATACGTACGAAATTACACTGAATATATTACTGTCGTTATAATTGTTGTTTGAACTATTGATATTAATTCTTGACTTTTGATACATATATATATAGGGAGTGACACCAATTCAAGATCAAATTCAACAATTCAAAACTTTAGTCCAACAAAACCATATAACCAAAAAACAAATCCAACAATCACTCTTTTTCTTTGAGTCTGGCTCCAATGACATTTTTAGCTACTTCTATCCATTTGATGCCCCAACACTTACTCCAAATGCCTATGTTCAAGCCATGTTAGATCAAGTTACAAATTTTGTTGATGAAATTTGCAAGCTAGGGGCACGTCGAATCGCGTTGTTTTCGTTAGGCCCTGTTGGTTGTGTACCAGCTAGGACCCTCTTGCCTGGTGCACCAATTGATAAATGTTATGGAAAGATGAATAAAATGGTCAAAAATTATAATATGGGGTTAGAGAGTTTGGTAAAAATAGTACCAACAAAGTATTATCCTGGTTCATTTGCTGTGTTTGGAGATGTGTACAAGATTGTTCAAATCTTCAAAGCCAATCCTAAACATTATGGTAATTTCTTCACTCCTCTTTCAAATACTATATACTATGCTATGAATATTACTTCCTCCTCGATCTGTCTCATTTTATGTGACACACTTTTCTTTTTAGTCTGTCTTGAAAAATAAATTTTACCTAACTGTTACTGTAATTAGAAAAATATACTCTGTTTGTTTCAGATCAAAATGACCTACTTTTCTTTTTAGTTTATTTAAAAAAGAACGACTTCATTCTTTTTTTGGTCAACACTTTAGTTTCAGTTTCCATGTGACAGGTTTAAAACCACAAAATTAAAGAACATCTTGGTGGTACTTTTGATATAACTTTAATTTAGAACCACGAGATTGATAAGTCTTTTTTATTTTCTTTAACTTTATCATGTCTAGTCAAATTATATCATTCTTTTTTTAAACAGAGAGAGTAACTCCTTTTATTCTTAATGAAACAATTTACAACAACAGATATTTGATTAATGTTTTAGACCACAAGTTAACTTCAAGAGCTCCCTTGTTTTCTTCTTCTTAAAAAAAACAACTTCATAGCTACCTGAAAACACACTTATTTTGCATAAACATTCCGAAACATTATGTCAAGACAAACAGTGTCACGTAAAATCGAACGATCGGTGTATATTTCTTTTATATCCAAACATCCACTAAACTAACTCATGATGATTTGTTACATAGGATTTTCAGATGTGACTAATGCATGTTGTGGTGATGGAACACTTGGAGGATTATTGCAATGTGGTAAAGAAGGTTACAAGATATGTGCAAAGCCCAATGAATACTTGTTTTGGGATTATTTTCATCCATCAGAACATACTTATAATCTCATCTCAAAGGCATTGTGGAATGGAATTCATACTAAAATTAGACCTATAAATCTCAAAACACTAGCAAACATGGCCCTCACTTAAACAATAATTAAGGAAATTATTAGTTTGTGTTTTGAAAAATCTTAAAATAGAGTGGGGTCTTTGTCTTTTATTTTTTATTTTTTTTTAAAAAAAATGTTATGGTGTTTATATGTATGTTTCTTTAATTTATATATTTCTCTATATAAGTTATTTTAAGTCTACATCAAATAAGTACGTAAAAGAGCACAGACAAAATCAAGATTTTGACCTTTATCAATAAATAAACCTTATACGAAAGGTCATCTTATATCAATATATAAGAGTATCGTTACTTACACCTTATAATATGTAGTTTGTTTTCTTAATATGAAAACTTCTATGTGAATTTTGTTCCCATAGTTCATAATCTTTCACTATGTGTCATCAATATATATAATTGATTCTATGTTACTATATATCTTAAATCGGAAAAACTGGCTAATTATACAAATATTTCTACCATATTTACTAACTCTTTCTGTAATTTGAAATAATTACATTTTATTTCATTAATTTATAATTTCATACTAAATTTCAAGTCATATACACCTAAATACATGTTTTTTGCTGCCAAATACGCTACAACATAGGGAGAGATGTGAAGGTTAACAAGAGGGAGACATATACATGTGAATCACTCTACGTATTCATAATGTATCTAGTGTGATCTGCATGTATTTGAGATATCAGATACGCAGGCAGAGAGAGTGGCGAGTGAGATGCGAGGGAGGCGATAAAATTTGTCTACGTATCCCACATACATATGAATCCATTTTAGATACAGTATATTTAATTAGAAGAAATTATACCTAGCTTTGATCCTTATATTTTAAAATTTATATATCTAAACGTATATCGACACACCAAAATCTTGACCTATGTGAATTGATTGGCTTTTAGTACTAGTTTGGCTAAGTATTATGTCCCAATCTTCTTGTTGTTAAAGCATCGATAAAATATTAATCAATTGGTTCTTCTTTTTTTTGAGAAGTCGTTATCTATCCTTGTTTAATTTCTTGTATTTATCTTGTTATCTATGATTAATTTTTTTTTCTTTAAACAATTGAACTTAGTGTAATCTTCTTGTCTTTAAAGCAATTACAAATTAATCAATTTTCTTGTTTTTTTATCTTGTTAATTATTTCTGATTTTTTTTTTCTTAAATTGAACTCATGAATAGAAAAAGTGGACCATTCAAAAAGAAAAGAATAGTTTTGCACGTAACTCTAATCGAGTTTTCTTTCTTTTATCATATTATTTGTTGATTATATTATTATTTTTTTCCTATTTCCCTTTTTATTAATTGGTATATACTTTATTTTTGATAAAAAATTATCGAAAATAATTTATCTATATTCATTATTAAAAATAAGATTGCACACATACCATCGAACTCGGCTTCAAAACATGTATATTTTTATGAAAAATTCAAAAGTAATTGCACAAATTGTATACCACTTGTCAAGAAGTTAGGATGTGTTTGGTAAATGTTTCTTTGAAATTAAAGAATGGGTTTTCTTATTTAATTTTTTCGATGTTCGTTAAGTAAATCGTAAATATTATCTCAAGAAATATTTATATATTACATGATCGAATATTATAATGGTTGGAGTTAGGTGAGGGTAGTAAAAGTCAGAGCTACAACCTACAAGGAAAAGGATGAGATGATCTGGTGTGTTGGAGGGTGGATATGATTAGTAAGAATTTTTTCATCGCGAATCACTAAAAAATTTATGTTATTAAGACTTAAACGTAATTTATCGACTTAGTTTTCACCAAACCAGCTCATTGGAAATTGATGTTAGATTAGCCTAAGGTGGAAAATATTCAACTTGTTGTGTAAGCACATTATCTTCCAAGCTTTTACTTTTACTTTTTATATAAGTTTTGAAAAAATGCATCAGTACTCCCTTAATCTATGTTCAAAATTTCAGAGATACACTTATACTATAGTAAGGTCCTGTTATCGCCCCTGAACTTATTTTATAAGTAATTTTCTATCATTTTTCGGCCTACGTGGCATTAGCATAGTTCAGGGAGTAATAGGATCTTAGTATAGTATAAGTGTGTCTCTGAAATTTCGAGCATAGATTGAGGGGCTACTTGTGCATTATCCCTAAGTTTTTAAAAAAATAAGAGGTACTTATCCTCACTCCTTAATACTGGAATAAAAAGATGAAAAAAATTGTTTGAAAAATTTATAGAATGTTAATTATCTCATAATGTAACTTGATTACTTAATTATTAGTGTCGTGTATTCTGCATGCACCATTTAAAAGATAAGATAACTATGAGTGAGTTAGGATTAACTTATTTAAATTTTAAAGTAGCTCATAAATATTAAAAGATGAAAATTGATTTTATAAATAAAACAATTAATATATATTTTTTTATGTACAAATATTGAAAATAGTAATAAGTACGTAATTAATTTGCTTAGTATGAAAATAAAATATATTAGTACTATTTTTTGCAAAATGATTATTGATGGTAAAACAGAAAAAAAAATATCAGTATATATATAATAAATATTTCTTTATTTAAAATATGTTACAAAAAATACCATAGATAATTTAAAACTAAAAGAAAGTATTTTAAATACCTTTAATGTAGAACTTTTTAAGTATTGCTTTGATCATAAATTATGGTTGAATTTGTTGACTTGTCAACCAAATATTTTCTTAATTTGTCTAAAATACCAAATTTAAATTAAATAGATCAATCCTTTTATTTATTGTAAATAAGATAAAAATAAAAATGGCAGCCACATACTAACACATTAGTACTTAGTCGTATATCGACACTTGATGAAGTCAAGTCTTTCAACACTTCAACAACTTTCCTTGACGTGTGATTTCCTAATTATATATTATCATTTCACACCTTAGTTATCTACGTCCGTTTTAATTTATTTATCATATTTTTTTATTAATCAGATTTTAAAATATTTTCTTCCTATATACAGGTTTATAGACACAAGATCAACAAACATTTTAATACTTCAACATGTTTTTACTTAAAGATTGAAGATTTAAAAATGTTTTTTATTTTTATAAACTTCGTAACAACTCAAAATCCGACAATTAAATATTAGTGCTCCAGAAATATTACACCTCCATTCTAATTTATATAATATTCTTTAGCACCAAACATTGGTGTTGCGGAGAGTTAAGTGTCAGTTCCTTCTTCCTCAATCTCGGACTCTCGAGTTCGAGTCCCCTATTTACAAAGTCATTTTTGTGAAGGAATATTTTACCTCCAGCATGGACTTTCGGCAGGAATCTGTTAGTCAAACTCCAATGTGAGTATGAAGTCACCTTTGTTAGGAAGCAATTAACTTCCCAGAGTGGACTTCTAACACGATTTCATTAGACTCTGGTATAAATACGAAACACTATAAACTTCTGACATAATTTGATCAGGCTCTGATATAACGACTAAACACCAAACGAAACAATTAAAGAAAGTTACTAAAATAAATATGACAAATATACATCAAGAACACTTCAACTAAATGGTTTTCTCCTAAAACCCCAAAAGAAAATGACATAAATATTATGAAAAAGAAGAAAAAAGAGAAGAACTTTCACTACTTTTAAAATATTAAATTTCATCACCAATTTAGCCAACACAAATCCCACGGGATTTCTCCTATGCAGCCCCACACGCATTACACATCGACCATATATTTATATACTCCCTCTCATTTTAGTTTAACACCAATAAATTTAGCTAGCGTATGATTATAAATTTTTTAAAAATTAATTTTGAATGAAGTTTTTGTAAAGTTTCAGAGTTTGGTTATAATCTCTTTTAAATAATAACAATGATAAAATTAAATATTTTTTGATATAATTTTTAATATATTATGAACAATCATGGCGAACATATATTTTAGATTAAATAATCAAAAAGAATATAAATAATCAATTAGAGTCATATATGGATAATTTTTCTTTATGAGATACATAAGCTTAAAGTACGTTATAAAATGTAAAAGGATTTTGCCAAAACACTTTGACTCGAAGTTAAGATAGCATTTGATTTTAGATTATCAAATATTTTTTTGAAAAACTAATTTAAAAAATTAAGTAAAAAGTCTGTTACAAATAAACATTCGACACTAATCATCTCCATTTCATCTTTTAAAGCAAACCATATAACTTAATGTATATAACTTTAAAGATAATACTTTTTACTTATATAAAAATATGAGAATTATAATTTAAAATTATTTATTTTCGAGTACAAAAAATTAATAAAACCATAAGTAAAATTTTAAAAAAGTAATATACACAAAATCTTTTACCTCATTAGCTCGCACCATGCCAAACACACTCTAAATCATATAAATTTTAATTTTTAAACAGAAAAGGGCCTAAAATATCCTTGAAGTATTGAGAATGGTACAAAATTACCCTTCATCCACCTATTGGCTCCAAAATGCGCTTCTCATCTACGTATTGGCTCCAAAATACCCTTGTCATCCACCTTTGATTTCAAAATTGATCACTTATTTAATTTTTTTTAAATTAAACTCTTTAAATATTTTTTAAAATACTTGGCGTTCAACTATTTAAAAAAATAGTTTAGCGCCACGTATTTAAAAAAATATTTAAATAGTTTAAATTTAAAACCGTTAAATAAGTGGTCAGTTTTGAACCAAAATGTGGATAACAAGGGTATTTTGGAGCCAATAGGTGGGTGAGAAGGGTATTTTGGAGCTTATAGGTGAATGGAGGATAATTTTATATCATTTCCAATACTTTGAGGATATTTTAGGTCCTTTTCTAATTTTTAAAAGTTTGTTAAGAGATTTACACTTACCCCATTTCTTTTAGGGAAAAGGGTCTAATATACCCCTCAACTTTGTCATTTGGAGCTGATATACCCCTCGTTATGAAAGTGGCTCATATATGCCCCTATCGTTATACAAACGGCTCACATATACCCCTGCCGTTACAAAATGGCTCGCATATGCCCTTCATTTAACGGAAGTTAAAAAAATTAGTTTTAAATTTATATTTATTACTTTTAAATTTTTTTAAAAATTATTTAGGGGTATATATGATTCTTCTATCAAAGTTCAAGGTATATTTTAATTTTTTTAATACATAAATTATTTTTTGACTTCTTTTATTATAATTATTTGAGTTTCTTATTCTTATTTTGTTTTTTTCTTTCATTCCTTTGTTTAAAGAAAAAAAATTAAACTATTTTTTTTGTTTATATTGTAATTTGATTTTTGTATTCGAAGAAAAAAATTTGGTCATCTACAATAAGTTTTACAAGAATATTAGTGAAACATAAATAAATTTGATTATCAAAATAATAATTCTAAATTAGCCATTGAAACAAAAAAAAAGTCAAAAGAATATGTTTGACGAGGATTAAATTTATTCATATGAGATTATATTTTTGTAGAAAAAAATGATAAAAAGTTTGCTTAAAATTATTATTTTTTTCATTTCCGTTAGAGGAAAAGGGTATATGTGAGCCATTTGTTTATAAGTAGGGGTATATATGAGCCACTTTCATAACAAGGGGTATATCAGCTCCAAATAACAAAGTTGAGGGGTATATCAAACCCTTTTCCCTTTCTTTTAATACAAGTGACTTGGTTATTGACTTGTTCTTAAGGAATCGTTTTACGTTTAGTTGGAAGCAAGTTACCTCACGTAATTATTTTAAAATAAGTTATTATATCTAATATCACATTATAAAATCATTATGTTAATAAGTTAATTACTACCTAATACCTCCGATTCAATATATATATATATATATAATAAAATAATTATCACAAAATTAGAGTAAATTACATACCTTACTTAGTTTCCTACTAATTCCTCCTCTTTTCTATGCCGTGTATTTCGTCAAACTATTTGACTCAATAGTCACAAAAAACGTGGGAATTTCTAAAATTCAAATTATATAAATCCCCATTCACACATATTTCTTCACAAAATTAAAATTAAAAAAAATTCTCTCAATTGAATCAAACTCGAACTCAATTTTCTATGGGAAATTTTACTTCATGCCCAATTTTACCATCAATTAAAACTTCAAAAGCATCGAGAGTTGTTCTTCCCGGAGGTGAAATCAGGCAATTTCGAGAACCGATTAAAGCAGCAGAAATCATGATGGAGTATCCAAGTAATTTTTTAGTTGATTCGAGTTCGTTGAATATCGGAAGGAGATTTTCAGCTTTATCAGCAGATGAAGATTTGGAGTTTGGTAGTGTTTATATTATGTTTCCGATGAAGAGAGTCAATTCCGTTGTGACGGCGACTGATATGACGGTGATTTTACTGGCGGCTAATTCCGCTGCGAAGAGAATTTCCGGCGGAAATGGTAGGATTTCGCCGGCGATGGCAAATAATGTTGCCGGTGATCAGGATTCAGGTGAGGTTGAGGTTTTTCCGGTGGGGAGAGAAATGAAATATCGGTTGGCGTGTAGATCGAGGAAACTGTCGTTGGCTACGATTATGGAAGAACCTGTTTCTTCTAGATGAGAAATTTAATTTTTTTTTTAAAAAAAATAGAAAGTGTTTTTTTTTTTTAGAGATTTTTTTAGTGTGAAAATACACCTTTTTTTTAATTATTATTATTAAAAAAATTGTGTGCCTCATGTTTTGGGAATATATTGATTACGTTACAATTGAAATGATGTTAATTAAGATGTATTCTTATGTATATGACTATTTATTATTGTGGCATAAGTCTCATAATCTTATTTAATGTTTATGTTTGATAATTATATACGTGTTTATCGTGATGTTTACACAAATATTAATAAAAATGTAATTATTTTAAAATATTTTTTCAGAAAGCTTGATGGACTAGTTTATTTGTTTCGTTACCACACGATTGTTAGTAAGGTAAATTTTAAATTGATTCAAAGCTTCTTGAACACCTTTAAGCTTTGTTGATAACAGGATAAATATTTTTAAATCTCTAAATATTATGAAAGAAAAAAATTATAATGAAAATCGATCTTATTTTTATTTTACATGAAATCTCTTATTAATATGAGTAAAAATAAATTAATAATATAAAATTATACTTTATATCTTAAATTTTAAATCCGTTTCTTAAAACCTTCATGAGAGGGATTTGGTATGTGAATTTTTTGAGAAGTAAAAGAATATTCAATATTAGGTTGGTATTAGGAGAACACTTCCTTTGACCTTAAAATATAATACTTGATATTTTATGTAGTATCCTTCAGATGTTAATAAATAGATTTTTTTTTTTAAATTAGAAATTTTAAGAAATGTTATTTTCTAAATGAAGTTAAATTTGATGTGAGTTTAAATTAATTGAACTTCAATATATGTATTAAATAAAAAATAATTTTAAAAAAGGATTATTTGTCGTAACACCTCATTTGTTTTATTTTATATGACTTATTTTAACTTGCTACAACATTTATTTATTTTTAAAAAAAAGTTATGATCTAAAATAATTCAGATAGAATCCTTATACGATATGATCACATTCAAATTTGAATTGGTTTTAGATATATTATATAACTACGATAGTTTTCTTTCTATAACTCTCTACTAAATTGAAATTAACAACACTCAAATTTGATATCAAATAGCTATATTTCTGAAGAATTTTTTTTTAATAATAAGTCATTTAAAAAAGAGAAAAATATTTTTTTAGATACTTAAAAATTATAAAAGAACAAAGGATGTAATTAGAATGGAGGAAAATATTTTTTTAATTTTAAGAAAAATAAGTTTAGCAAGTGACATTTTACATTAATCGTATACACTTCTCATTCTCTAACACACCTTATCTTCATTCACACTCTCGTAGCCCTCATCACCAACATCTACACCTCTAAACTCCACTCCCACCTCCTATGTATCTAGAATATGCGTAAATATTTTTATATTTTTTGTATACGTGTTGAACATAAAAATATATGTAAGAAACCTTACCTATATTCTTGAAAAATATTTTCTTTCATATCGAACATACTCTAAGAATAAAACTTAATACTATTTTCATCTACTTTAATTGTTATAGTTTGCTTTTGTAGATTCAAATGATAAAAATTTTGATTTACATTTTATAATGAATTTTTTCATCATATTGATATGCAAACAATTGCAATTTATAGTACTTTTTGTATAGTTTTTTAAAATCTATTTTTTTTTGAAATATCGAATTAGCGTAACCTAATTTAACTTTAAAAATTAATCAATTTGACTTTTAAAAAGTGTAACATGGCAAATAAAAATAAATTTAAAGAGTAATAATTGAACTGTTTGAATTATGATTTGCTTTTCACGATGTGTCAATAACTCACTCATTTATTAAAACAACTTTGCTCTCTACCCCACAAAAATAAGATAAAATCTACTCCGTAACTTCCTATCCTTTCGACTTTTAAAATTACACTAACAGATAATTTATTTATATTTTAATCCATTCAAATTTAATCTAACTTTTTCAATCATAAACCACTAATCTTATCATTGATCAGAACATGACAAAAATCAATGATTTGTTAGTTGCGTGATGTATCAAAAATGTTGTGAGTTATTTCTTCACTAATAATTATTTCAAATTTCTTCTAAATAAATGAAACTTTAGAAGAGAATATGATGTAAATATATTCTATTTTAGGACTATGGGCTATGGGAAAAAGTATAACAAACCTACAAAATGTTATATTTTGTTATTCAACTCAAACCTTTTTTTTTCTTTATAACAAGATTATATTTTATATATAATTAAGAGGTTACAAAAGGTTCATTAACCCTATATAGGTCAGTAATTACAATATTTTTTTTTGAAACGAGCTAACTTATTATTTTTAGTGGCAATTAATTAAACTAGTTATATGCTTCCAAGAATAAGATAAGAAAAATGATTGATCGATGAAAAATAGATCAAATCACATACCGAAAAGACTTTATTAATTATGAAAGTATTCGTTTGTACGTTTAGTAAATAAATATTGTAATTACTATAACATTTTCATCTGAACAAACTTTGCAATATCTCATAATTTATTTAAATAAACAATTATAATATATTATGGGGTATTATATGATTAATTTTAATTACTTTGTTAATATTATTATTTTATAGTATAAAGTTATTTTTAATCCAATTTTTAAAGCTCAAAAGAAAATACTATGTAAGAAATAAAGAAATTCCAAAGAAAATACTATATAGTCATTTTAATTCGAGCCGAAATATGCTTAAATTTTTAAAAAATGTTGTCTATGTTCATACTTATCCTTTCAAAAATATATACTCACTACGTCTCATATTAGATGATCATCTTACTATGAATATCAGTCTCATATTATATGTTCACTTAACAAATCAGGATAAAATTAATTAAATTTTACCCCTACAATTAATATAACTTTCGAAAATTTAAGCAAATTTTGAAGATCTGATAATTTCTTTTTTCAACATGCAAAATAGTAAAGTTGATCAATCTATTAATAATTTCGTAATCCTCATATTCAATAAAAAGTGCACATCTAAATTAGAAAAGTTGAGCAAAAAGTGCACATTCTGGTTTTCGTCCCGTTACCTGTACCGGAACCGGACCGAACCGGTCTATACCAGGACTAACCGGTATCGAACCAGACCGGAAGCGAACCGGGACGGGACGGACCGGTAACCGGTAAGTACCGATTCCGTTGTCCCCCTTACATCTAATATCGAACAGAAGGAATAATTTTTTAAAAATCTGACACAAACTTAATAGTATTTCTTAGAAGTTCGAATAACATAGATCAACGTCTAGCGAGATGAAGTATGAGGGAAACAAGAAACATGCAAGAATAACCACTTAGGAAAACAAATCCTATATTGGTGCTTATTAAACCTACTAGCTCAATCAATTCCAATATTAAAGTATGTTTCTTGTGTTTGTAATCATACTCCCATAAATAATTCCAACCATTTTCATGTTTGTAAATTGTGTTGATCATCAACTTATCCTTCTTCCTTAGTACCTCTATTCTTTGTCTTAGAGTATTTAAACTTGAATCAACAATACTATAAGATGAATTCCCTGCAAAATATTAGAAAATAATTAAAGTAACAAAAATTATGCCCTCTCTAATTAATTTATTTTGGAATCTAACTTTGTAAGAAATGAAATCTTGATGAAAGAGGTGTTCTGCTGATTCAACTGAACTCGTCTGTTTTATTATAAGTTTTTTTTAATTACGTTAGGAGAGAAAGAAAGGGTAGATAGGAATGTTACGTTACTTATTAGGTTCGAACCCTTGATTTTAAACGATAGAAACAAGATGTTTATCGAGTAAGAAGATAGCGTCAACCTATACTCATTTGAATGAACTCTAAATTTTGAATCTGACCTTCTCATACGAGTTCAAGATCATAACAAAACAAATTGAGTATGAAAAAGTTAATGTTAATATAGAAAATAAAAGCTAAAAATTAATAATGAAGTGATATATTAATTAATTAATTACCTTCACCATGGAAGCTTTGAGACATGATAATTTGATAATTTTGTAACTTAGGCATATGCAATTTTCTTAAGCAACTAAAGAGAGGTGTTGAAGAGGCAGCCATATTTTATAATGAATTTTATAACTAAATATTTGTGTAGTGACACTCATATATATATATAGAACATCATAAGATATTTTATTGGTAGATAATTATATCTTGTAGAAATAGAATCTCTAAATTAAATAATAATAATAGACCTAATACTTTTGGCCAAATTAATAGCTTAAAAATGTTAATACTTTATATATACAACTTTTGACAAAGAATTTTACATCATTATATAATTAAGTAACTAAAAACAATTTTCATTAGATTAAAGGATCCCCACATATTTGTTTTCTATCTATTGGACAAAAAAAAATAATTTTTGTAAGGATGAGAGTTTATTAATGAGATATTACTTTCTTGTTCCAATAAAATTTTAATACCAAATATTATTATAGGTATATGCAAGCCATACCTATATAAGTCAAAATATCGAAACTAATATTATTATAGCGAAATTTGATAATAATATAATTTAAAATCTTTAAAAATAGCTAGCTATATATAGGATAAATTTTGGTGAGCTAACGTGCTAAATATACCTTCCCTATATTGTGTTATGTGTTTAAATTAATTATTTCTAAGATCATATTAAACATACTATTATATTTTATTTTAAAAAGTTATATTAGATAAGTTATTGTTTATAAAAAATATTTTAAATTCACATTATATATATTATTGTTTTTATAAAAAATATTTTGAATTCACGCCAAATATGTTATTGTATTTTATAGAAAATATTTTGAATTTACATCAAATATTATTGTATTTATTTTGTAGAAATCTCTTGAGAATAATGACAATATATTAAATTAAATTTACAACGGACCACATAATAAATTGATCCTTTTCTATAAATTCAAGGCCACGTGTATACACCAAATTGACATGAAAATTAATTTCAATTTATTAAATTCTAATTTTTGGATAACAAAACTTACCACCTGTATTATGTACTTATCAAGTTTATGTATAAATAATTTAAAAAGTTGAGATACAATAAATTAATCAAAAAAGTGATCCTCCTATTTTTCTTGAAAAAAATTAACTATTCAACACCTCACCCCAATAGAATAAAAGGGGAGACAAAAGCTTTTTTTTTAAATTAAAAAATATACTCATATAATAGAGAGGTTAAAAGTAATTAGCAAAACAATTACGGAAACAAATGAGGGAATTAGTTGTCATGCCATTAATTTATTTGATAGGAAGTTGATATCTCTTAACTACTTTACTTTATTTGAGTTATGAAATTCGATTAATTCAAATTTATTTTAGAAAGACAGAAAAGAGCGAATTTAAAGAGATTCAATGGTTTTTCACTAAAAAATTTTTTTGTGTAGAATTAAATTTATTATTTACGTATGTTTAGATCATTTTCTAAGAAAGCGGGTAGGGAAAGGAGAAACGGAAAGGAAATTACAATGTGCGGAATCAAATTCTTATCAACAAGGTGAGAGTTCAGGTAGTCAATCAACTCAGCTATCAAATTTTCTCGTATGTTCGTATCATAAATATTAAATTCCTTTAATTTTTCCATATTTATTATTATTTTTTTATATTTATATCTCTTTAGCGAGTATCTTCATTTTGCATACTAATTTAAAAAAAAACTTTTAGAGTAAAGTGCTCTCTAAAAAAATTAATTTCATTCTTATTTAACTGTAAAATCATAATTAAAAATATAAAAATATCTATCACTTTATCGCAAATTTTAACGACAATAATGACATTTATAGTTTTCTACTATACTAATGTGTTTGTGCCATGTGCCATGCAAGCAAAAAAAATGCACGTAGAAAATTCGAAAAAAGCAAAAAAAAAAAAGAAAGTGCACGTAAAAGATTTGTAATGTCTGATTACTAATTTTTTAAATATGTTAATTACTAGTTGGTGTAAATATGTTTTTTAATTAGTTTGGCATAAAAGAGAATCAACAAAATCATTTTTTTATAAATAGGTGGTGACAAGTGTCATATTATCAATCGTAGGGTATACGAATCCTTCATTTCAATATTATTTATTTGGGATCTCTATTAAAATAGTCAATCAAATTTATTAAAATGTAATAAAATAAAAAATTAATAATAGACATAATGAAATCGAATATATCATGAGTTTATAGTTCTGGTAAATTCTTTTTAAAGAGAATTATAAAATCTTTTTTTCTAAAGCCTACAAAATTAAACTGAAAATCGAATATAAACTTTTTTTTATTAGTAGTTATGTTTCTTTTAATAAAAAATATATATTATGTTAACTTTTTTTTCTCATTGTTGATTATGGAATTTAACAGGTGTATCTAAAGAAAATCCATTCGAATAAGTTAGGCAAATATAAAGTGAAATTTTGTTAATAGAATATTAAAAAGCTTCACATGACATGTAATTAGCTACGTGTTAATGTTATGGCAGGTGTAAAAGTTTTAATTTTTAAAAAAGTATTGTTATTGGCTCAAGAAGATAGGAGAACATTTAATATATTTTAATAAGTCGTTACAAGATAAAATTATTCTTCTCCAAAAACTTAAGAGTCATCAATATAAATTTTATAATAATAAAATAATCATGTAAACAAATGATGTTATTTTTCAATAAAAAATGTTCAATTAACTAAAAATGGAACCTTTTTTTTTGTTTGCCATTGTAATGGAATATCTTTGTAGAAGTCTCAATGAATTGACTAGGAAGAAATAATTTAAATATAGAAAAAAGGCTCAAATATGCAATATATATATGTGTGTGTTACATTTTGATTTATCTATGCTATTTTTATTTGATAAAAAAGTTTATTTATGTTATTTTTTGTTAACTGGAAATAGTTTTGGTTTTGCAATACCCGTTTTTACAAGTGGTCAATTATGTATTTTTTAAAGGAAAAAAGACTCAAATATGTTACTGGACTTTGAGAAAAGACTCATCTATTTCAATTAACAAATTGTTGTATGAATGAGCCTTTTCTCAAACAGAAATGACTCAAATAAGCTATACTCCTAACATATAATATAAATATAAGCTTTTTTTCAAAGTTCGATAAAATATTTAAGCTTTTTCACTTAAATATATTATATTCCAGGGTGTCCCAAAATGAGGATTTAGCTTTGCTGATGATTTACTACTATTTGCAAGTGGTGATATGAATTATGTTAAACTACTTTAAACCAAATTGTCAAAAAAAATATTAGTGTTTATTTTGGGGGAATAAGGGCCACTCAAGGAACAAAAAGAATATAGCAATTTTGAATATCTATGGCTTACCTTAGTACATTGACAACCTCTTAATATGAGGGGCGGATCTAGGGAGACGTGAGGGTATATTTATCGGAGATTCTTATACTGTATATATAGGATAAATATTTTATGTAATATATATATATATATATATATATATATATATTGAATTTTTTGAATAAAATATAAAAAGCTAATTAGAGTGAAAATTTTGAATCTGAACTTGACGGAGTGAAGCTGTATTTAAGGAATCATTTTGACTCAATCAATCAAGAATGTCTCAACTGGATAAATTCACTTATTTCACACAATTTTTCTTGAATAGAACATCATCATGTATTGCCAAGAAACTATCTTATATATGAAATGTCGAGTCCTCATTTATGGAATTTCATTAGATATGTTGTGCTTATTATAACTCAATTGACTGATAAACGGAATAAATAATTAATTAAGTGAGCATCTGAGAAATCAACTCGATTAGCAAATATTAGGGGAATTGGACCAATTGGAAGATTCTTGCAAATGCTTCTATTATAGTCTAGCATATGCTGAGTATTAGTTTCACAATGTACTTTATGTATTTATCAATGTTGTGAATAAGAATATATGTCTATATATGATATGATTAAATTAATTAGTTTCCTATCTTAATTAGTCAAATCCTCTGAAGATAAATTCTCCAAAACATGTGATATTATATCTTAGAAATTATTATTGTCGGTAAATAATGAAATGATTCTCTGTCAGACATTTCTATAACATCATCATTAATGATCAATTTTTTTTTTGGAACTAACTTTTTATGTTATATTATAGTATATATTATATTTGCTATAACAGTCAAACAATATTTAGATAAATGACGTTATTATAGAAAAATTTGACGGTATATGGGATATACACTTTTGGCATTATGTAACCTTCTTATGTATGAGATGGGCTGGAAGTAACAGGAAGTGTAGGTTGCACATTCTTTTCTGTTGTTGGAGAATTCTTCAAATTCTCTGTGTCTTTGCTTTTACCCCATAGAAGAATATACAAGCCAATAATAACCAAAATGGACCCCAAAATGCTGTTAAAGCAACAACAACAACAAAAAATTTTAGTAGAAAAATAGTATTAAAGGAAAAGGCTCAAATATGTCATTGAATTTTTTTTAAAAAAAGACTCATTTATGCCATCTACTAAAAGTTCAGCTTATCTATGCCATTTTTTGTTTAACGAAAGACTCATTCATGCCAAAGTTGTTCGATTGCATACTTGAGTCTTTTATCTGTTTAGAAGACAATTTTTAAAAAAGCTTAGCATCTACTTCTTCAGTTTCAATTTATTTGACATAGTTTGAAAGATAGACTTGGAGTAATAATAAAGTTATCTCGGTGTGACCTATAGGTCATGGAGTCGCATCGTGGAAGCAGTCATTAATACTTGCATTATATAGATTAGGTGTGGCCATTCACCAAACTCTGCATGAATGTGAGATATTTTGTTAACCAGATTCTCTTTAGTTTAAAAGAAAAAACAATGAATTTTGAAATTTATGATTTATATATGTGAGGTTATAAGTCTTTCGAAACTTGTGGTTTTGTGGCTACCAAAACTTCTTTTTCAGGGTAAAGTAAAAAATTGAAGTTAGATTATTTCAATTTTAAAAAATGTGTCATTCGTTTTAGGATGATCAACTAAGAAAATAGTGTCACATAAACTAAAATCGAGTCTGCTCTTTTTTTTTTTTTTTTGCCCTTTTCTTGATTCTTACTCCATTTTTTGGTAAAAGAAAATTGTTAAAGAAAAGTAGTTCCCACCTTCCAAGGTGAATTTGTTCATGAAGTATGGAGATGTCAATCACAGCAGCAAAAATTTGAATCAATGGACTAAATGCAGAGGTGAATACTGCACCCTTTTGCTTTACACACCATGACATGACCACATAGCATAAACCTGATCCCACCACTCCCTGTATACACACACATAATAAACATTACGATATGGTTATAATCGATTACGGTAAAAATCTTTCTATATCAGTCATTCGTTATAACAATATTTCACTATAGCACTCATGTTTCATATGGAACCGATCATGGTTATAATCGATTACAGTCAGATTTTTCTATAACAGACATTCGTTATAACAATATTTCACTATTCCAATGAAACCTATCAGGGTTATAATCGATTACAGTCAGACCTTTCTATAACAGTCATCCTTATAACAGTATTTCACTATAATACTCATGTTTCCTATGGAACTGATCTTTCATGTTATGTTATATTACTCTCTCTGTCCCATTTTATGTGACACTTTTCATTTTTCGAGAGTCAAATAGTTTAACTTTGACCAGACATTTGCGTATGGAATCTTCAAATTTTTTAAAATAAAATTTCTATATTTGTAAACTACGTAAAGAGTACTATAAGTCACAATAATTGATAATTCAAAATGTTAGAAGAATCTATGAAAAACTTACGGTCAAACATAGACTTGCTTGAATCACGAAATGCAAAAAGTTTCACATAAAATGAGACGGAGGGAGTATATGTTTTGTATAATGATATATTACCATAGCAGTCAAAAGAACATCAGGACAACCAATGTTCTTATAGAGAGGTAAGACTGTATAATATGCTTGTTTGTCTGATTTTGACGGGACATGGAGTTAACGAAGGGAAGTAAGACAAACAAATAGAAACAGAAAGGAGTAAGACAGTACTCACAGCATATATAACAGTTGAGATCTCTAAAGTTCCTTTGAGAAACCATGTAGATGTGTTTCTATCAATAACCAAGCTCAAGATTGCAGATTGAATGGCTCCAAGAAATGACATTATTGCTGTGCTTGAATACTGATAAGGATAGTCCTTCCCAATCCTAGCTTGTATAAGAAACCACGAAGACCAAACGACGCTCCCCGCGAATAGAAATGATGAACCAACAATCCAACTCTTTACATTGTGGTTCACTTCAACTTCTGGTGTTGATTGATTTATCAATGGCATTCCTTTGTATAAAGTTAGTATCAAAGCTCCACCAAGACAACATAAAGTTCCTAATGCCTTAGCTCTCCCACTTTTGCATTTCATGTTCATGTTCTCTTGCCTGCAAGATTATTCACACATATGGATATGATCATTATAATGATTTTGAGTCGTTAAAAGTTAAACAAGTAGCCACAACAGTATGTTGTTAGTACAACAAACTCAGCTAATAGTTATTATCTTAGAAAGTTGCTGAGTGACCATCTGAGAGATCAACTGCAGTATGAGTCTGGAGAATCAATCGAGTGGTGCTTACCCGAGTAGCAATGACATGATGAATGTGTTGATAGGAACCATATTGATGAACGCGCAACTAAATGTTGCTGAGGTGTATTTAAGTCCAATTAGGAAGAAATATTGAGTAAGCGTACCCCTGAAAACACCGATGTTTTTCTCATTCGTCATGATTACTTTACTAAATGTGATAAAGATACTTAAGTATATAGAATAAGAAAGAAAAGTACTCACCCCAAAAGCGCGCTGAAAAACAGAGAACACACAACACGACCTGTCAAATTCGATATGAAATTCCTGCAAAAAAAAAGGGGCAAACTGACTAACATATCTTAAAATGTCATACATACCTGATATGGAAACTAAACTGTACTAATCAGTACGCGATGGGTTAAAAAGGCCATACCTTTCTAAAAAACACGCGATAGGAGTTAAGACAATCGTAGAAATTGAAAACCTATACGTAGTTATCACCAATTGATTCATTCCTCTATTAAGAACTTTTTTGAACAGAGCATTTACAATAGCAAGAGCAAATTCAACAACAATCATTGCAGATACCGCGTTCCATTTCTCAAAGAAACTCATATCTATATTTCCAGTATGTAAAACTCGCTCACTTTTAGAGCTTAGAGCCACATTTGATGAATGAAACTTCAGCGTATATATAATAAAAACAGTACGAAACAGAGTGAATATAAGATATGATTCTCATAGACTCATACATCACATCATTGTTTGTTTGTTTTTGTAATGTCAAGGCCAATATTTCCATGTTTATATAATGTTCTTTAAGCCACTTTGAATGATCGAATCGCGTTGTTTGTTAATATTCTACGAAAAATTAAGCTAATGACCTCAGAAATTATATGCAAATACAACATTAAGCATCTTATCCTTCTACTTTTGGAAACAAAGAACTAGTTTTTTTTTTTTTGCTTTCATGTATTAATAAGTTATATATATTTAGAAAGTGGGAGAAGAACAATGTGTCTAATCTATTGGATTAATATGAACAATGTGCAAGTGGTGTTATCGTTACGGTATATATATACTCTGATGGAATCAAATTTCAACTAATTAATAACACATAAAAGTTAGCAAGAGCAAGATTTGGTATAGGAAATGTTTTATTTTCCATGTTGTTTGATGGTACAAGAGTGGCTAGAGTCACATCATTTACTTTTTATGTTAGGAGAGAATATGTATGGACGTTTAGGGTTCAATTCAATTGATGGATGGAAGGCTCACTAACCTCATAAATTTGCACGTTTTATCTTTCAAATTTCAATGACGTTTAGGGTTCAATTCAATTGATGGATGGAAGGCTCACTAACCTCATAAATTTGCACGTTTTGTCTTCAAATTTCGATTACGTTTAGGGTTCAATTCAATTGATGGATGGAAGGCTCACTAACCTCATAAATTTGCACGTTTTGTCTTCAAATTTCGATTACGTTTAGGGTTCAATTCAATTGATGGATGGAAGGCTCACTAACCTCATAAATTTGCACGTTTTGTCTTTCAAATTTTGATCTTTAGCAATCGAGTTTACGCCTAGCTGAACTTAGATTTCGTTAGTCATTTCCAGACATAAAATGTACTGGTAGGATATTATGATATGAAAATATAAAATTACTCTCTTTGTCCAACTTATATGATACACTTTTTTTTTTTAGTCAGTTTATATTTATTTGTTTGACAAATATTTAATGATACAATCTATATTTTACCAATGTTGGGTCTACTTATTTGTCAAGAAGTTCACAAAGGTTTCTCTTTTTTTGAAAAAATTCATTATTTTAATGGTAATTTTGGAGTATTTCAAATCCTCCATATTTCTTAAATTTTGTGTATGTACATAAATATTTGTTACAAGGGACATAAATTAAAGACTAGCACAAAATGGGGGCCTGGTCACACAAAAGTATGCAGTGTTTTAGTTATATATAATTCATTCAAATTAGTAATTTTGACTCAAATCTACGTATATTGATTAAAAATTCACTAATCAAATACAAATAAAAAATCTTCGAGCGTAAACCAAATGAGTTACGGTTGAATTTGAACTCAATATCCATAATATTGAACTCAATTTACAAATTGTTACTTAATTTGTATAGTCGATCTTGTTGTATTTAATTAATTTTTACTTTTTAAAGTATGCACCACATTTTTTTTAATATTCTGTTGCCTTTAATTTCAACTTTTTTGGTATATAAATAATAACAAGTTTGTTCGTACAACGTTGGATGGAAATATTATATACTAAATTAGCTAGTTAAACAATTAAATAACTTTTATTTATTTAATTAAACTTAAACATTTCTTTTGAATTACATAACTCATAAGATAACATTTTTTAATAGTCAATAGCATCTTCTAATTACTCCTGTGCACGAAAGAATGGAACTCTCAAGAAAAATAATACCATGTCCAATTTTAATTTGTTTGATTAATAAAGACGATTTTTAAATTTTGTGATCTTAGACGGATTAAAAAGAATAAAGAAAAAAAAACGCTTATATCTCAAAAAGAGAAACTACTATCCTCTTACTTTTAGCCCCTTGTTTTTAATTATTGATGCGCGTTTATTCCTTCGAATATGTATATACTTTAACGGTATCAAAGATAAGACACGATATTTCAGTGAAAACACTACCTAGTTATTCCTTGATACCATTATAGTATATCGATACTCCGATGGCATTACGGAGGAACAAACAACGTTTCAGTAAAAAAAAATTGCTCAATTATGATATTCATCATATAGGTACTATCAAAGTACACATATATGATTCGATAGTATCAAAAATGGTGATTCAGTGAATGAAACAGGGAAATAGTCGAATAAAATATTTGAATCGTTGATCCAACAGAAATAAATAAATTGAGTTGAGTCTAATTTGAATAAATATTTTTTCGAGTGAGTCCAATTTATATATAATTTTCCCAAAAGATAAGATAAAATTCATTAAATATGTTAAACAAATTGAATAGAAAGAATAAAATACTTTTCGACAACCCCAACAATATAAAATTAATTTATTTTTTATTTTTTTAATAATAAATAAAGAACAAATAGTCTAGTTGCACCACCTCATGATTCTTAAGAATTTTTTTTCTTCCATTGATTAGTGATTTGATTACTGAATTATGAAAGGACGCCATTTACATTTTTAAATAATGAATATTGTCAAAATAAACAATGAGCACCATATATTAAATTTAAAATAATAATGAAAAATAATAATAAGTAAACAGAAAGTCAAAGATAATATAGTTTTCTATCAATATCATAGTACGGTTGTAGATTTTACACCCACACATTTTAATAAGGAGAATATCTTAGTAAATTAATCTTTAAATTGGACGTAGCTATTAATTATATTATTAAAATTAATTAAAGTAGTCAAAGTTCTTTGAGAATCACTAATATATTGAAAGTAAAATATCTTAAAAGGTTGTGGAAATTAGACTTAAAAGGGAACTATGTCATTCATTCATAAATTGTGTGATATTGATGCTACAAACAGATATATTTAGATACATATATTTTTACTACGAGATACACTAAAATAGAGATAAGAGTGAACAAGATATACGAAAAATATGTATTTGTATGTATCTGATGTAATCTGCATGTATCTGAAATATCGAATACATAGGAGAATGGCGAGGGAGATCAAAGAGATCGAGGCGAGCAAGATTTATTATTTATCTCAGATATACGTAAATCTATTTAGATACATTGTATCTTGAAAACAAATTTCACCACATGTAGCTCGAGATACATGTATCTTGACGTATCGGAACGTATCCGGATGCACCAAAATCTTATAAGATATGTAATATTGCAAACTAGAGTATACCTAAGTAATTAGCTTTGAAACAGACTCTATCTAGTTATCCAAAATCCAATTATTTGCTTGTCCATTCCATCAAATAATTCAAACATTCTTCATAATTTAACTCGATTGCTAAAAAAGACTTCACCCACCAAGTTTAGTGTTGCTACAAGCACTCATGAATAAACATTTAAAAAATTGTAGATTATATGAACTAAGATGGAATTAGTATTTAAAATTTATAAATTCAAAGTTTTATTAAAAAAAATGAAATTCCTAAAACCTACAAAGTATATTTAATAAAGAATAATAGTTTTAGTTGAACTCGTAAGTTATACTCTAGCTCTGCTCGTAATAATTAAGAAGGACATGGTATCACCTCATAGAGAAGCTAGATAGTTTGTGTAGGACCATTTGTAGATGCAAAACCCTATAACCAATGCGATATGACTATTTATAGCACTTCATAGAAATATCTATTAAGATATACTACTCACTTAGCATGACTGAGTTGGTTGAGCAGGTGATCTTTCAACTTAAAGTTTCAGATTTTTAAAATTTATTTACATATTTTTTGGGTTGAGTTTCGTTTCACAAGGCTTGTCTAATGCGATTTACCGCTCCTATATAATTTATGGCTATATTACACTAGAGCGTAATATATCTATGTAATTTGCGAGTATATTACACTGAAGTGTGGTTTACCTATTTGGTTTGTGAGTATATATTGCACTAAAATGTGATTTGCCTGGTTTGTGGGTATATTACACTAAAGTGTAGTTTCCCTATGTGATTTAGGGGTATATATTCCACTGGAGTAGGGTTTACCTATGTGATTTGTGGATTATATTACATTGAAGTCGTGTTTATCTTGTACACATTCAGAAGATAATCACAACATATTTTTGTATCAATAATTGCTTCCTCCATTTTATAATACATGGCCTTTATATTTAAAACACACACACATATATATATATTTATCTATTTTAGCATATTAAGAGAAATTTATTAGTTTCTTCGAAGTTCGAATATTGTCTTTATTATTAAATAATTAGATAAAATACTAATAATCGAATTTAGATTTTCAAAATATGATCAATTAAGTTTGTTTGATAAAATAATCGCAAATAAATAAATTTTAAAAGAAGAGTGTCAAGTAAAATGAAGTGAAGATATTTATCTTAAAATTTTAAGGAAAAATAACTTAAATACACAACTATAAGTTTTATATTCTCTAATTTTCCCTTCTTTTTTTAAATATTACATAATTCCCTTTTTTTAATTTTAGTAGAAGTGTATAGATACATAACATTCTCTCTCCTATAATACACAATCCCCCAATATAATGCTTATTTTTTCTCCACTAAAACACTCAATCTTCTAAATCAGTTTTTGGATTTTGAATTATTAATTTTAATTAATTTTAATTAAAACACCCGATTTTGAAATTTTGAATTTCAAAATTCAAAAAATTTGAAATTTCAAAAAACTGCACAATTTCTCTCCCGTTCTTATTGTTCTTCTTACTCCACCACGTCTTCAATTCTTCTTACTCCAACATTTACTAAACTTTACTCCGGCTTTACACATGATAAAGAGAGTGTATGGTGACTAATTACAACAAGCTCTGCAGAAAATCACCTTTCCTCGATGACAATTTAGAGCTTTTGTGGTGACTAATGCAACTAGCATGAATATGAAGCACCTCATATTCACGACTAAATTGCCACCAGTGATTGTAAGTCACTACTGTTATGCATAGGAGGAGCTATGCACATATTATGTGTATTTTTAAATCATGTTGTGGTTTAGCACGTAATTGGATATATGATTCAGGCCTACATTGTTTCGGGTTTGTATTTTTATACTTATTTTAAAATTGTTGTTGAAATTAGTAAAAATTTTAAGGAATTCAATATGTATCAAAAAATTATGAAAATTATTATCATGTATCAGACAATAGGTTTAATACATAAGTACTAAGTGGATTATAATGTTTAGTCTATGATTTGATACATGAATTAGATGTGTATCATATGATTTCCTATGTATCAAGGGTTTTTGAAATTTTTTATCATGTATCAGTGATTAATTTCAATAACTGCGCCATCAAGTGTGCTTGCTGATACATTTTGAATCAGTGTGTATAGTGTTTTAGACGATGCATTGATACATGAATTTGTTGTGTATCATAATGTTTTCTATGTATCACGCGGTTTTGAAAATTGTATTCAAAATAGATGATATAATCTTTGATTTTCAAAATTTGAAATTAATATCCAATTACGTGCTAATTTAATGCTGATTAATGATCTGTTACCGTAAATTAAGCTATTTTAGTTAACAAGTTTAAATGTACCGTTTTTTCCCCATTTTTCTTTACAGTTTAAATTTACCATGTATAATTTACCATGTATCACTAGAGTCTAAAGTATCACGGCACAAAAATTTTAAGGGATTTTTAGTAAATACTAAATTTGTCGGAACAGAGTGTAATTATTGAATTACACTATGGGATTCCTTAAATTTTTACAATTTTAAATATAGAGTTTAAACTAAAATATTAAATATATATATAATTTTTTTTTCTAAAAGCGGTTGACCCGTCAGACTGTAGCCCACATAGAAATGGGTTGAACTTGATATTTTTCGGCCCATCATTAGGTTAGCCCGGCTAGCCCATAGGAGCCAAAGCCCGCATGAGTTAGACATCTCTAGTTGAATTTGGGCCAAGTTAATTTTTGGCCCATGATCAGTTGAAACCTAATATGTCTCGTGTATTCATCGGATATCGTAAATTTCTTATAAAAATTTATTCATATTGAGTGTTGACATTAAGACAATATATTCCAAACCCAAATCTTATGTTCATTTTCCTTCTTTTATATTGCGTGATTGATTGTGAATTTTTTATGACAATTAATATTGATTGTCCTTAAAGTTACCCTTACAAGAAATTAAATAAGTTTTCCAGAAATTAAATAGGAAAAATTACATAAATTAGTACATTTTAATAAATAATTACTGATTTTAGCAATACTTTTTATTTATTACCATTTATAACAATACTATGTCAAATCTGCAATATGAATTAAAAGTGAATTATGTATGCAATATATATGAATTATAATTGTTTTTTGAAATATATTATGTTTGTTTGGTAAAAATTTGACACATTGTATTATAAGTGTATTAAAATGCGTGATAAATGTATTATCCATTATTAAAATTTGTCTTATATATGAATAATAAATTCTTCTTTGTAATATGTATTAAACTTGTATTATAAATGAATTAAAAGTGATCAAGTGAAAAAAAGATATTATTGCTATAAATGGTAAATATTTTTTTATTTTTGTATATTTATGTAAGTTTCCCAATTAAATAAGTATAATCTTTACTTTGTTTATATAAAGTTTATAACTTAGTATAATGTGTATAGTAATTGTAAAATATGTACATATATAACTAATATGTGTATATTGAGACTATATATTTGGCTACTTAGTCAAAAATATTTGTAGTCATTAGTTAATATAAATGCATATATTATAAACTAATTATACATACATATGTCAAACTATTAAATTAATTTTCCTTTTCTTTTAGTATTATAAACCTAAATACTAACATACTAAAAGGACAATGAAGATCATCAATAATCTAACATATTTGGATGATTGAGATTCCTCCACATAAAGGTTTCAGATTCGAGTTCGGAAAAAAAAAACTTACTTATAGCCAATTCTACATAATTGGACCCGTATTATGTTAATCTAAATTAGTCGATCTTCAGTGCAAGTATCAAATATTGAGTGAAACATCATGAAAATAAGATAACCAGTGTAATAACATCATTTTCATCATATGAGTTGTAGTTAGATGATTGAGATCCCTCTTCTCTTAATCATAAAAGTCTCAAATTCAAGCCCCGAAATGAATGAAATCAACCATAATAATAATTTCCCTAAATAAATCCTGCAATGTGTGAATATCAAACACCGAGTAAAATATTAAAAATAAAACATTATTATCTTTGGCATTATGATGACTATACTTCAATGACTCTCAATTTCACTATATTCAACTAAACTAGTTGGTCAACCATACCTAATACAATTTGCTTAAGCTTACCTCACTTTAGCCTCCACAACACACACACACACACACACCAAAATAAACCTAGCTATCATTTCTACTTTTTGAACTTTATAAATTTATTCGAAAAATCAAACTCTATAACAATACGTTCATCCGATAAATTAAAATCAAATTCTTTAATATACAATCGAAGATTAAAATATTTCGATAAAATAATTAATCTCAAACTATTTTCCTCATCAGCACATATAATCTTGTGATATTACGAAAGCACACACAATATGTATGAATTCAATTTACATCCTCCTTCTTTCCTTCTCACATACATGAAAAAGAAGTGTGTGACCAAATAAGTTTTTTTTGTTAAATAAAAGGAGGAATTAAGCATGATTTTGACTTCATGCATTATATGAGATTTTGAGATTATACTAATTGGTTTAGGAGGGTTACCAACCAAAACAATTAAAGAGGCATGACTTTAATTTAACATATATTGATTTAATTAAAGTTATTTCAACAAGTAAAACAAAATTTAAAAATAGTTAGCCAACTAATCAATTGCAACGTACACAAATATATTTTTTTTTGGAAGATAACAAAATAGTCAAATTAAGCCCATCATATATATATGAAAATGATAGTCAATATATATATTTTACTATTTTTTTGGCATAATCATCTGTATTTAATTTATTGAACTGAATAATTTAGATTTATGTGGCATTTGGCTAAATAACAAACTTCATAATTAAGGACTCTGCCTAAATTGTTTGTTTATTTTAGGTTTTTCTTTATTGATAATTAATATATAATCCTAAAAAGAGAGAATTTGGTCTTTCTTTCTATTTAGTTCCTAATTCTTAATTTATTGAGACTAATTAAGTCATTTTTCTTCGATAGAAATAACGTTTAAGCAAAGAATAGAGCTCTTCCCTTATCGAGTTGGGCTTCAAAATTAATGAACCATTATTAAAGACGTGTTTGCATTCTTCATGGATATTATAACAAAAAAAAATGACAAATATTATCTCCGTTTTAAATCAAAGGTAAAAATGATAAATATATTCTTTAAATTATCGTAATTAATATGCAAACATTCTTCGTCATATTTTAGGGATATTAGTGTATATGTCCGTCCAAGAACTAGAGCAGATATGTCGTTCACTCTAACGGAAGACTAAATAAGGACGTGTGACACAATCTTATCCTTCGATTTGATATTTAATAAATGTTGACTCGGTGGATACGATTATGACACGTGTATGTCCGTTAGTATAAATGATATATATGCTCTAGTATCTTACGGTAGAGACACTAATATCCTAAAAGTATGACTAAAAATATCTGGATACACATTTACATATTTCGGAGTATATTTACCTTTTTTTCCCTAAATTAAATTTTATTCTTAGTAATAATTGATATTGAACCCTATATATACATGTAATATCCCAATAAAATAAATATTTAATTAATAAAATTCCTAATGTATAGGTTACTAAATTAAGAATAATTAATTTAATTTGATAATTATGTGTGTGGCCCTTAGAAGTGGCACTGTTGATGGAGAAGTGGGGGGTCATGGTGGGGTGGAGGATTTTTCAAATTATAAAAATGGTGGATTACTGTGGAGTAAGCATACACTAAAACAAGAATCCCTTTTTGAATCTAAATATACACTTTTAATATTTTACTATAATTGTGTTCTATATTTTAGTATATATATATATATATAAATACTGTATCCCCAGTTCCTGTTTGCAATTATTCTTTAGGTTCTTGCTGCTAATATCTTGTTTCTTTCAAAAAGATTTGATTTTTATGAAGAAATTAGAACCCCACAGAGAGAATTTGTAAGGTTGAAGATAGATAATCTCTTTCTTGTAAGTCTTTATCTGATTTTTCTTCTCCATTTTGATGTTTGTTTGGTTATAACTTGGTATTTATGTGAAAGATCACTTTTTGACAAATGGGGTTTGTTCAATTCCCCTCCTTTTTACTTTTTTTAATTTATTTTGGTATGGATTCAATGCTTATATGGTTTTGCCTAAAGTTTCTTCAGTTTTGTTCTTTGCTAGGGTACTTTCTATGTTCTTGCTTCTGTCTCCTTTTGGTAATGTTTGTTCAGGGATTCTCTTGGGTGCCTTTTTTTAGTCCTTTTTTGATGTTGCAATCTGTTAAGCTAATTTTGTTGCTGATTAAAGTTGTCTTATTTTTCTAAAGTTGAACTCTGATGAATGTAATGTTCTACATCCTAGAATGAATTAAATCTTGAGCTCTTGAATAAGGTTTGAGCAATCGTACTCCTTTTGAACTAGCTTTTGGGGTGTGAGTTAGTGTGAGTTAGGGTCGAGACCTAATTTGACAAACTCTGAAGCTATGAATATTTGGTGTTCTTGTGTGACTTGCCTTTGTTTAGTAGTACTGCTCTTCGTATAGTATGTTAGCCTTTTGATCATTCTTTAGAAGCATTTTCTTTTTTGTGTTCTAAGGGAACTTCTGTTATGTTCTAATTTCAGACAGTTCTGTTACAGAACATATAGTTTCAAGGCATAAGTTTGTGTGTTCTTCATATCACCAAAAGGATGGGAGATCACTTCGTGTTTCTGGTTGATCGTTTGCTGACTGAATCAACTTTGGAGGCTGCAATTGAGAGCAGGAATCAGAATCTATTAGCATCATGGACAACAGATGACCCGACAGCTTATTGCTCCTCCCGAAGTGCTGATGCTGTTTTAGCTCCAGGAAAAATGGTGGAATGTAGGATATGCCAAGATGAGGATATGGATTCAAATATGGAGGCTCCATGCGCTTGCTGTGGTAGCTTGAAGGTTTGTGGACCCTTGTTTATTAGTATTATCTTTCAGTTAAAGTATGCAAAAATGTTTTCAATTGGTGTATTAGTCTTTTTTCATGCTTGTGCTTGTGACTGATTGATGCAAAATAGCTGTATGTTTTGCGTAAAAGCAAATTCCTGTTGTCCATGCATAGTGATAGTTAATCATTTTTTCTTCCTACTAAATAATAATTCTGTTTAACATGGTGGGAGCCTTGACGTAACTAGTAAAGTTGCTTCCATGTGACTAAGAGGTCATGGGTTCTAGCCATTGGGACAACGTCTTGCAGAAATGCAGGGAGGCTGCACACAGTAGACCGTTGTGGTCTGGCTGGTCCAGCGCATAGCAGAAGCTTAGTACACTGGGCTGCCCTTTTTGAGATTGCATGAGATAGGTTTTACTTTCACAAGCATAATTTAATTCCGGTGAACCAGCAAGTATGGTGAATACTAAGACATTCTGCCTTAGAGTGGATGTTGCCATATATAGGATATGCTACTTCATATTTGTTCTTGCTTCTCAAAGAATTTGTTTGGAGATGTGTTTGAATGTGCTGTTCTTGTAACTGTTTAATGCCTTCCAAACAATTTTGATTTGTATCTCTCTGATCTTGAAAGTTGGCCCGTCTGGATAATTCATCAAGTTCCTCCTTTTTTGGGCCCTTGAACCAGTTTATTATTGCAAATTACTGTCTGCCCACTTGACAAAAAGATTGAAGATCCTGAGCTCTACCTTTGTCCTCATTGTTTTGCTTTGAAGGTCCAGACCCTGTATGGATTTCTTTTGCGTGTTGAATATGCTTTGGAATTGTTTTGCTTTTACCTTCTCCTTCTTTCCTCGCCCCAGCCCCAAGGAAAATGAGGTTTGCATTTGTTCCCTCGCTCCGTGTAGTAGACAAGGTGGAGCAAGCAGAAAAGAAGAAATTTGAGAAACTTGAACCTCCTAATTAGTGGGGTTAGAGGTTAAGTACTTGGCCAATCCAAGCAGGCATTCGAACTCTCAACTAGTATCATATATCTAGATGTCTAATAGAAGTGAAAGTTGGCTTTGATGGCACGTGTGTGCTGATTCACTTATCCTCTCGTCCCCACATAATTCTCTCGTGTCTTTCTATGTTTCTCCATGTTCCAAATAGCATCAACAATATGTTAACATCTATTAAAATTGATCAATGTCTTGCCAGAATTCTTTCGTGAATGGTAAAGTTGACACAAGTGAACTTTGTTGTATTTACTATTGGACTTACATGATTAGTTTTGCACAGCTCTCCGTTGCCATGCGATTCCACTGATCAGTCTTTCTCTTCATGAATGTCCCTATCTAATGTGATATTTGATATACTCAGAGCAAACTTTGAGAGGGGAAAGAAAAGGGGAGTTACATGTTCTAGCCTTATTCTAATTGTTGTTTTGTGTTCATATACTACTCATTAAGTAATTTCAGATTTAAATTTGATCGTCTCACTTGAGCTGCTCCTCCCTCGCCCACCCCCTGAAGAAAAACAAATGGACCGAGATATAGACAGGGTGGTGCTATATATATTCATTACACTGTTCTCATTCCATTTCTAATACTATAATATTTTCTGTTTGAACATGTTTTCCAACTGCTTTTGCATTGTCTTTTTTTTTTCCAGTATGCACATCGTAGATGCGTGCAAAGGTGGTGTAATGAGAAGGGTGATACCATTTGCGAGATCTGCCACCAGGTCAGATATGTTCGCTATTTTGTTTGTCTATCTTACAGGTTAAACATAATTTGCATCAAAGCAATCACTTTCGCTGCATCAGAATCATCATTAGTATTTCTTGTTTGATTATTTGAGTACATTACAGTAGTTCAGCACTTGCTTTATCAATTCAGTTGGTATTGATTTTTTTTTCTGCATTTGTGTGAATAGCCTTTCAGGCCAGGTTACACAGCACCGCCCTCGATTTTTCGCCTTGGTGGGATTCCAATGAACTTGAGGTGTCTTTTCTTCTTTCACGCTATTATACATGATAGAAATTTGAATATCCCAGTGTCACATTTCAATGTTGCTTTTCTCATTAGATCACTTGAGAACATATGCATATGGTGTTTCTATTTAGGGGGAATTGGCGAATTGTCAGAAGGAACTTGAATAATCAACGTGTGATAGCAGTGGTTTCAACTGATCACAATCTCATTAACTCTGATGAAAATGAAGTTTATACATCAAGATGCATGATGTGTTGTCGTGTATTTGCCATAATAGTAATCTCTCTCTCTCTCTCTCTCTCTCCACATACACACACGTTTGTATACATGTACATTCTCACACAGTAAAAAACCTGCTTACGAGAATAAGGATTCAAGCCTTGGAAACAGCCTCTGTGTACAATGGCTAGTCCCTTGTGGTCGGGCCCTTCCCTCTGCTTACAAGAACCGGAATGTAATTAAATTGATATGCAACACAAAAAGTGATCACTCGGGAGAACATAAAATTATACGATACACTAGTTCCCGTGCTTGGCTGGAACACATGTCATACTAGTAGCAGCATGTTTTTTTATATGCCAGAAACAAGTAATAACATCACTCACCCATTTTGAATCTGGAAGGATTTCTTTGTACTTTGGACAACCATGTTTTAATCTCCTAATTTATATGCTGCATTCTAACTTCATTTTGTTTTCTCAATAGTTTATGCTGCTTCTAGTTATACGTAACACTCTTCCTCTCATAGTTGATCAAGCAGGGGACTACTCACTTCCATTGGTTATGGTAAGGTAGTTAAATAGGGAAAATGGTGTATTGCTATTATACATAATGTCATCTCACTTGTTACACATTGCTTGCAGTTGCTACTTCTTAGAGTTATGGGCATTTTTCTGCCCGTCTACGTCATAATGAAAGCAGTGATTTCTTGCCACCACCGGCAACACCAACAGGTGTGTGAGAATCTTTTTTTTCTCTTTAAGTTTCGCCTTAACATAATACCCCTCCTAAGTTAAAGACATTCTTTGTTCAACCTTCATTACAGGCTACTTTGCCAATCTCTTCGTCCCGTGAAGAAGCTAGCCTGGTGACTCTGCAACAAGAACCTCCCATAACTGCTGCTATCCAATGAATGAATGTCGTTGTTGAACAACAAAGAGAAGTTTTTCTCCGAGATTCTTCATTTCCCCACTGTTATTACTCTCTCTTCCAGCATATGTCGCGGGAGTTCCCACCCCACACTTAGACTCTTGTTTGTCCTCGAGAACTGCTCCAAAGTTCATGAAGGATGATTAGTCGTCATGAAGTTATATACTGAAGAGATCTGTGAGGAGAACTCAAAATAGAAGTATACAGGTAAAATAGAAAGGACTCAAAAGAGATGAAAAATGTCCAATTTTACAACTAGAGATATCTGAAAGTGTGAATTAGTCGAAAAAATCTATGTAGAGTTAATATATATATGAATTTGCTGCTTTTAGTACTGAAAATGTTCCAACATCATATTTTCAAAAGATGATCAAAGAGATATTTAAAGATATATTTTGAAAAAATTTGATTCAAAATCTATGATCAAACGTTAGTTAAGTCATTGGACAACGTTAGATTAGCCCGGTAATGTACTTATTTTGAACTGGAGGGAGAGAGTAATTATCTTCACTTCGCATATATACTTTTAAGTATATTCTATGTCCAACCCAGTATTTGCAAATACAGATTTTAGGGTTCGTTTTGTAAGAGAGATAAGAGATAACTATTGTCAAGATTAATTTTAAGATGAGTTTATCTTCATGTTTGGTTATGATAATTACAGTGTGTTTTAAAAGATTCACGAAAAATGATTTCTCCGTTAAAAGTAGGAAAAACAAATTTCACAAGTAGTATTTCCTATCGACTATGTCCTTCATACCCTCCAACACACTTCATTACACCCAACCCCTACTCCTCCCGTGCCTTTGCATAATATTTATCTAGATTATATAAAAATGACCTGTAGGATGATATGTTTTGCTTATGTACAGCGCGCACAAAAAAAAATAAAAACACTCACTTATTTTTCAAGAAAACATTTTGCTTCATAACCGAACACACCCAGAATGGCAAATCCACCAATGGATAGTGCCTCTAGGTCAAATCAAATATGCATGGGCAGAAAACAAGAATCTATGAAGTTCCTACTATCTCAACTCATAACCTGCAAAATTTCAATTCCAGATACACCATTCTACACAATGCTAGCATACTTGACAGTCTCCACTAGTAAAATCAAAGCGGAAAATCACAAAATGCAACACAACAAGAAGGTTGTTAGAGCGTAGCTTGCTCGAAGGAAGAAGCTAATCAAGACAGGGAAGAATCAAAGATCAGATGGAGAGAGGAATAGCAGGGGGTGAAAATGCAGGTTCTCAAAATAACATCTTTGTGCAGTTACACTTGGAAGTAAATCTGTACACTCCATTTGGGAAAATTAGGAAATGAAAAGGAAGTATGATTTAAAAATCTTTAGCAGTAGAGTTCCACATATGAATCATCTCAGTTGTTTCCTACTTCGCGCCTCGTTTGACTTGTATCTGAATTATACATACACCATGTGAAGATCTGTCCCGTTTAACACACTCAGTTCCAGCTTCTTCTTGGCCTGAAATGTTCGCGGAAGAGAAAAAAACAATAAGACAGCAAGAATGTCAACCTCCAATGATCTCAAACTCCACCTCTTGAAAAATCTTTCAAATTTTGCTTTAAAATTATGTTGTTTTTGTTGTTATACCAACTTGAATGATGTCATAAGTAATAGTCATATATTCTTCAAAGAGTGTAGATGTTTATACTTCCGATTCTTTTGCTGAGAACGCCAAAAGCAAGCCAACGCTCCAAATGCACAGCTCGCAACTGCAATTGCCAATGCAGCTCCCAGTGGAACCACAACTGCATTTGTTGAAGCTACCAGCTCCTCATTAACTGTTTTTTCAGTCCCAACACCTGCTTGCAACTCTTTGTCCTTGTAGAGATTCACTAGCTCTTTCCCATAGTAACTAACCAGAAACTTAAAGACCTCATTCTCGTTCCAATCAATCTTACTGTTTTTATCGCTCGTTTTGCCTGGGTTGAGATAACATGACGGACAAAGTTGTTTTGGAGGCCAAGTAACTTTGGGAAATTCAGGATCACCTGTTCCTAGTGATTCTTCATCTTTCATTAGTCGCTCATTAACTTGGTTGTGGGCACTCCACAACCAGAGGGCAAAATCACGCGCTTTCTTGAAAGGACTAGATACACTGGAATTACAAACATTTAAAACATACCAGTTACGACCAGCCTGGACGGTCAGATAAAAAAAATGTAACGTTCAGAAAGATAAGTTGAGACACAAAAAGAACCTCTTCGATGTTTTACCTTGAACACATGCCATGAAAGTGTTGCCTACATTCCTCACAGACGAAAAAGTTGTATATAAAATCACAGGTAGTTCTGAATGCCAAGTCACTTTCTCCATCCTCAACTCTGACAGATAGTGAGTGTAACAACACCCACAAACCGCAACTGCAAAAGATATAAACATGTGGGTGAGAAGACTGCCAAAATACATTAATACCATAACATCAGTTGATTAACTTTTGACATCCAATACCCTTTGCTACTATATCTTTTTAGCAAAAAGCATTTTTAGCACTTGACTAAATTGAACCACTTCTTTGGGTTGCTGCTTTACATTTGCTACTTATCAAAAGAAGATGCATAAAAGAGTGGTAGAGACCGGCAAGAAAGTAACAGACAATTTAAAAACGATATTTCAACCATGTCAATCAACTGTATTGCTTCAGGAGCACTGATCAATCCATCACCTGCCAATTGAAGTTAATATTAACCCCACCCTCCCTCCCTGTCTGCGACCGAACCCACCTAATTGTCTGTCTCCTTCTCATCGACTCTCTCAATGTTTAACAAAACCCCAGACATACAGTAGCAGGTGCAAACTTCACGCTCTAGGTATTAAGGCTGTCAATGAAGCAAAGTGCTTTGAATTCACAGGCATTTAAAAAGAAAATGAACCACAGTTTCTAGTTACAAGTGATTTGGAGATTCAGGTCCACCTATAGATTATGTATCCACCATTTTAAGGTTTAAAATTTATCAGACTTCTACACCACAAGATTTCAACTTCGTCTGTAATTTACTATTTTAATTTTTTGCAAATCCTCTGCATCTTTAACAGTAGACTATTCTCAACGTGTGTGTCAGTCAGGGTTCCAAGAAATTCTACAGAGGACTTCCCAAGTAGAACGACAAAAATATAATTCTACATCCTTTCAAAAAAAGCTTTTATAACATTCATCTGTTTGGGAATTTCAACTATTTGCCATTGTAAAAAGTTTTCGAGTCTGATAATAATTAAGAAAAGAAAAGTTAAGCAAATAATAATTTTTAATATGGAGAAACAATATGGATTACATTCTTTAGGATGTCACAACATTTACAAAGGACGTCCCCTGATTTTTCTCCTCAACTAAGTAATGTTCACTAGACGTACATCAAAGTTCAATCCAGTGACGTGTGCATAACCCATACATCACAAGTTACGCTCTTACTACTAGACCAAAGCCTTGGGGGCAAGCTGGAGTTATTAGTAAATCCATGTCTTGGATTGAAATAATTGATCTTGTTTTGGTCCAACATCTCTTGTATTTGGAATCGCGACCAATTTTATATGGACTAAATCTACTAAATTTTACAGCCTTTCTACCTCCAAAAGGTAGGGGTAAGGACTAAGGTCTGAGTACACTCTACCATCTACCAAAGGCACACGGGGAGAACTCACCTCGCGTTTTCTTGTCTTTTTTGAGATTTGAATCCTGGTCTCCCAGGATTTTTCACCTCTTCATTGACTATCAGGACACACCCTTGGGTGCAAACCAACATCAGAAGTGAAAGATAAAATTCAACCATACATGTTGACATTTCAAATACCCTATCTGCCCCACTTAACCATTTAGGCCAACTGAACGTGCTTCGTCTGACACTAACATTGAAAAAATAGCTTAAAGAAATTGATAGAATGCAAATCCTCAACTTTAACATCTCTGTGATGAATTATCTGGCTATGAGTCTATCTACTTTACTATATTCTTCTAAACAACTTTTGTACAATCATAAAATCGTAAAAGTTTCACATATGAATAGAGAGTCCATGAATGATCCATTACCTGAAACCTCTGGTATCATTCTTGCTGCCACGACAATACATCTGCATGAAATAGACTGTCATAAATGAATCGGAAATGCTTTGCACGGCACAGCAAAGCAAAATGCAGAATCTCCTTCAAGCTATTAATATGTAAAAAGATGGGAGTATCTTCATGCACAAGACAATTCCAGTTTTACAAATTCCTCCAAAATAGTGAAACCACTAAGATATGTACAAGCTAAATCAAACTGAAAATTATTTATACATGTGGAGCACATCTCATCCAACTAACCCCTCTCCTTTCCCTATCTACCACCCACATCCCAAAAGAAAAATACTAAGGAAATGAAAAAGGGACTTTAAACTGAAACACAAAAAAGGTTGGGCAAGCAAATGGTGAGTGTTCTTATGCAGCCAATAGATAGTACTGATTTTAAGTTTCCCAGCCACAAAAGTATTTCAGAAACATTTTTCAGGATTCATTAACCTGCTCCGCCGAAGAACAATAAAGTTAACAATGTATTGTCTCGTAACACCATGATTTCTAATGAACAGTAACTCCTATGTCATAAAACCTGTGTTTTCAGTATTAGTCCTGTTAAGATTTATGCTTAAGTTATCCCAGAGAACTACAACTAGATTAAAAAATAATAAGTATAAGTACACTCCAAAGGAAGCACTTATAGATATAGCGAGGGCTGCCCACACTCCTGCTAAATGTTAGGATATAGAAATAGTAGTGTATCTAGTTCCTAAAATAAAGAGACAATACATCTACTCAATTTATGGGACACTCTTTCCACAGTAGAACATCCCAAAATATTTGCTCCATTTCAATGATAAAATTCTATATATTTTCTAAAACTAAAAGAATTCAAATTCATGTACCAAATCATTTTAAGACTTTGATGTGATATTTCATCTTCCCAATATCCTTTTCAGCCATTACCTAAACATTTTCTGCCCCATTCCCACTAATATAATTACATAAGTAGAATTAATATTTAGAACTCCTTGTCCATTTAAATGTCATAAATAACAAGACATAAAGCAGAACTGCAGAAGAAATAAACGATAATCTATGCTGCTGTTGTTGAAAAAAAAGAGGTGGATATGAAGAAAACTGCTTTATGATTAAGGTGTATTTGATTGATCGATTGATTGTGTGACAATACAAGAACCCGTTTGGATTAGGTGATTAAAAGTCGTTGGTAAGCATCAAGTTCTTTAAAGCACTTTTAGGTGTTGAACCTAATTTTATAAATAAGTAGTTACATGTTTAGATCAAGTAATAAGCAATTAATGTGCTTGGTAAAAAGATATTGATTAGGGTTTCCCCGTAAAAATGATTCAAAAAGCCCCTAAAACTATTTATAAAATATACATACAATTTTTGGAAGTATTTCTACTTAAAAAAGGATGTATGTTGAGTACATAATAGAGATACAATTAAAGTTATGTTTCTGGAGTAGTATTTTGGAGATTACACAAGGTATTATGAATAAAATTGTAGATGACACGGTCGAACCAAAAGTGCTTATAAGTTGTAAGATCATAAGGTGAGGGTGACCAACTTATGGCTTTTGACTTACTTTTGGATTTTAAACACCTTTGGTATTTACCAAACACATAGATAAGCTAAAAATGGCTTATAAACTAGTTTAACTAGCTTATAAGTTATAAGTTTAGCCAAACACCCTCTAAGTTTCTTGCTCTACGATAGAGAACCCTCCACTTCCAGAAAAGGGCAATGTCCAACTTCAACTAAATAAAGAAGTGAATAATGAACTCAGTAGGTATCATCTAAAAATAAAGGAACAAATTATGTACTCACCCAATATCCACGAGGAACCTCTTTCCCACAAATTTGGTAATTTCCCAGTGCAGCCTTCTTGCTGCAGCTGTCAGCTTCATTATTCGCTAGCAATATCTCCGAAGGACAAAGATTATCAAAGTCAACCAGTATATCTGCACTGCCCTTCCGACATCTAGCATAAATATCCAAATTTAACAAGTCAATGAAAGGCAGGATATGCTTTTACAATTCACAGAAAACTGCAATGTAGGAGCTAACCTCTTAGAAGGATGATGAGCCACCAAAAGTTGAAGGAATTTTATAAGTGAAGCCCGAGTCCCTGATTTAATCATCTGCATTAATTGAGGACCAAAGCCATTGAAACTAAGTCATGCAGACCAAAGTTAGCCATGAGAGAGAGGGAGGGAGAGAGAGAGAGAGAGAGAGAGAGAGAGTTAGATTTTTTACTCTTTGGTCTAGAATGATGCCAAAGGCAGAAGACGTTGCCTCCTCAATGTCATATATAGCTTTGGCAATCTTCATAAGAAAAATTTTACAGCAGTGAGCGACACACATAAATGAACAGCTCAAATTAGTCAAACTAGAAATCAGAACAATATCATATGCTCTCCAATAACCTGGCCAGGATCCGAGAAGTTCCTCTGAAGATGCTCATTCTCATACTTCCCATCATCGAAGCCATATGAGCTGAAAGTTCAAAGTCAATGCAATGGGAAAAATAGTTGATTAAGTATAAAGCTAGTGTAAGACTCGGATGTGAAATTTTTTTTTAGAGTGAAAATGGAACAAACACTAACAAATGCTTATCTTCTAATTTCAAGAGTCCAACTCAAGTCCCATACAACATCAGCCTATATGGTGAGAATTTAGGATATGAACTCAGTAAAATACAACATAGAGTTGATTCTTTTGGTGAATTTAAGATACGGGAGAAGACCAAACAACATAGAAGTTTAACCATGTCAGAGGAATTTTTTGTGCAGTACATAATTCATAAACTCCGCCCGAGCTCTATTTGACACTTCCGTACAATACATATTTTACAGCTGATACAACATTAAGAAAAAGTCACATGGAACTGACTTTTATACTTGTCAAACAATTCTTTACCTTTTTATCCTTAAAACCCGAAAGTAACTTATCAGGCTTGCAGGCTCTCTATGGCTGATTAAGTATTTAAGGAACCCTTCTTACTGGATATTTCTATAATGTCAACGGCAATAACTATTAGAGATAATATAGTTTAAACAGTTCTTTTAACAACCATAATAGCTTAAGATAGCACACTTTATTTGTAACAACTAACCTCTCTAGATCCCAACGACCCAAAAAAAGGCAGCTCAATCGAATTATTAAGACAGATAAATGATCTAATTCTCAAAATTATTACTTCGTTACAGTAGCTACCACAAACACAATCAGTTTAAGAGCTTTCAACACCATAAGACAATTAACTTTAGGAAATTACTTCACCAATAACTACAAAACCTATAAAGGAGATCATATATACCTTCCCAGTTGTTTGTTGATCCAACCTAGAAGGATGTCAGCTGTGCGTCCTCTTTCAATGGTGAGAATTTCATTATTTTCTTGTTTTGGATCCCAACCAACAAACTTCTTAGGAGGTCCCCAGAGAAGCATTGGGTAATACTTCACAGAGAACTTATCACAAAGATTAGAATTTATCTGTGCTGCCAAAAAGATGAAATAAGAGGAAAAATCAGTTAGGGGTATCATGTATGGTAAGAAAAAAGGTCTCTTAATAGAGAGAAAAAAGAAAGGCTAATGACAAGAGAAAGAAATATTGAAGAAATAAATGAGAGATATCAAGCAGTAAGCACATTAAAAACTCACTACAGGAGTGAAACTCTAACAACGTGAAATGATTAAAAAACAAGAATCCCCAATCAACGCGATATTGACTGAGCCCACCCGAACAAATTTAAATGACAAGAGCAGAAAAATAAAGAAAGAAATGATTAACTTATATCAAAAGACTGACTGATTTTTTATTTTTTTAATGAGTGACTGATTAAACTCGTCTCTTGTGGCAAAAGATATTACTCATTTGGATAACTACAACACCATTCGAATAGCTTCGAATTGTCTTGTTATTGGTCCTTGCAGACTGATCTACACTCTCTTGTTTGTGGAGGGTGGGAAGTCCTCCCAGAGACGCAGACAGAGAGACTACGACCTCAAGGTAATTTCCACTATAATTTTCAGACATTCAAAATGGTGAATAAGAGGGAAAAAGAGAGCACAATCCATGGATTACAGTTGCAACTACAAAGTTTGGAAAAAGAACATCAGAGAAGGATGAACAGTTCTTATAAATCACAGTAACCACTAGGAAAAAAAAAAGAGAAAATGTAATACACTTACTGACCATTGACAAAATCTAATTAAAAAGAGGAGACTGTACACAAATAGTGGAGCAAGTAATTTCTGGAAGCATAAATAAAGCAGAGTAATACCTTTAATGCACAGTCTACCCTCGTCATCAATATGAGCCCTGGATGACTGGCATCTGCTCCATTGAAGAGTCTCGCAACCTTCTCATATTGTGGCTGCAAAAGTATTGCCTCATTATTAGAAATATCACAATTGAAATTCATATAATAAGTAGCAGATTCATACCTTATAATTTCTGCAAGCAGGGCACCTACAAGACGGATAAAAGAGCTTTAAGTGGGAATCACATGGATGCAAACTTGGTTCAAAATAATATATTACGAACTTAAGATAGAAGTTGAACGCCCATGGAGAAGTTGATCAAATTATTGGTCAGAACACACCAATGGGACAAGTATAGGCAACATCTTACATTTCCTCAAAGTCGGTGGATGCTAAACTTTCTCATCTTTTCCTACTTCTATAGAATTTTGATATGAATTCCACCAGTGTCACATATTACATAGCCCAGCAAAAAGAAGAACCAGAATATACAATGAACAGTTATTAGAATTCCTGGATTACGCAAACACATTGGTCGGTGAATAAAATGAACACAACTAAAAATTTACAAATCTAAAAAATTAACCAAATTGACAGAGTCTGATGACCGTAACAAGCTTCTCTTACTCCTACCAAGTAAAACTTTTTCATCATCACGATGTCTATATTCAGACTACTCAAACTTTATAGGGCACAAACCGAATCCAAATACTCAGATCCAAAAAGCTACGATCTTTATGATTCCCTCCCTCTCAGTACATGGTTCCCCAAACATCCTCTTAACATGTCCAGCAACCAAAACCAAGACAAGGAAGAAAGAAGTTTGCCTCATGAAATGAAATGTGTCATTCCAAAACTTCTCTTCTCCCAACAACTATTGAAATTTAACATTTTTCTGTTCTTTGAATACATATAAACATGTTAAAACCACAGCACCAGCAATTTTCTCTCCACCTATGAATGTTTTTCACTTTCCAATTTGGATCTTCACTGGTTTTTCCAATAGGACCCATGATCATTTGAACAATGTCCCGCATTCTATTTTATTATCAATCAAACCCCTTTGCGTTTTTTTCTTTTTGTTATCAATGAACTTAGATGTCTCGTATTTCTCGAGAAAAGCCTATTGGACAACCAAGCTGGAACTAAAATCACGTGAGATAAGGGTTCAAATACCTTATGTGGTAAAACAAGCTAGGCCACTTTACTCCCATATGCAAGATTTATGGCCAGATTTACCCAGTATCCCCACTACTAAGACATAGATAACCATGAGTACAGTAAACCCAAGTTCCTCAGCATACCACAGGGTATAAACAAAACTAATTTAGGACTAAAGGGGTTGTTACAATTGACAAGATTACATAAAGTAACAGCCAAAAAACTTCTAATTTTCAAAAAATCAGCAAAACCCATTGACAAAAAAAAGGTAAAAAAACTAACCAGTGTGCAAAAAATTCAACAATAGCATAAGGTGCAGGAGTCTCTTTGAGTACTGAATCAAAGTTGGTGGCGTTCAATTCAACAGCAAAGTCAGGCTTTTCACCATCTTGCCCACTAATCGCCCGAAGAATCACCCGCTGCGATCCGTTCGAAACCGAAACCGATTGTTCCAAGATTGACACAAATAGAGCAAAAATGAGCAAAAATATTGAACAAGACATGGCAATGATTCAGTAAAAGGGAAAAGGGTGTCTGTAGAAATGGATTTTCGAAGTCTCTGAGCTGAGAAAATCGATCTGAATTTGGTAATTTGGGTTAAAGAATCGATTTTTTTTTAGGACAGAGGAACAGCTTTACCTAACTCACTACTGTCCCTTTGCCCTCATAGGAATTTTCCTTTGAATTTTATTTTTAGGGCCCTCTTATGTGGTATATGCATTAGGTTTTTTTTTTCAAAAAAAATGGTAATGTTCGGATCGACTCTCGTATATCTCGATTAATTTAGGAAAATGAGAAATAAATATGTGTCCTTTTCCCCAACACTTTTTTGTAGGAAATTTTAAAGAAGTTGAGAAGTCGATCAGGTGATTTATTATAATTTTCGTCTGAGTTAATGAAGTAATTTGATATTTTATTCTGATAAGATTTTAAGCTAATAATGACACAAATAAAGACAAATTAAAATTGGAATACTATCTATACTATGGTATACATGTAATAAATTTAATTCATAATATAACAACTATTTCACTATATATAATATATATGTATCCCTTCTATAAAAGAAAATATATTTTGTTGTATTGTTTTAACGAAAAAGACTCAAATATTTTATTAATATTTAAGGGGAAAAAATCATTTATGTCTCTGTTAAGAGTTCAACTCATCTATGTTATTTTCGTGTGAGAAAAAAACTCATCCATATCATTATTTTGTTAACTAAAATATAGAAAAATTTATATTTGGAGAGTAAAATAGAGTTTAGGGTTGGAAATGCCCTTATATTTAGTCTCTGAATAAACGAAAAAATATTGTAGTGATACAAAAGTTATGCTCTACACTTTCTTTATTTTTTGCTCTAAGATGTCAAGAAACTTCTTTTCAAATCACTATCACTAATATGTTCAATTTTTTATCTGACGATTAGTCTAATTAACTTTTATAATCGATCAATAATCACAATTAATCACTACTTTTCGTGACTCATAAACTAGTGATATTTTTCCAATACTTGTTTTTGATATAATAAATGCATAAACATATAAATAAATATTCTATTATTCATTGCTGTCACTTAGCTTTAGTACTATCAATTACCAACATCTTCCACAAATAAGCAAAGAAATAAGTCAACCATCTTTTTCCATATCATTACATCCACTATCAAAGTATTTGCATTTTTTATACGAGCGATAACTATTTATTTATTAAAATATGTTTCGAAATTAATGAATTAGCTTATTGACATGTACTGGATGAAATGTTATGCGCAAATTAAGTTATCACACGACTTTTAGTGATGATATTCAAACACTTGATTCAGTCATCTTTGAGGTGTGTTTTGATAAGTAGTTAATATAATTCCGTTAAATGTGTTTTGAATAACACAAACATTGCATAGTTGAGAATTGAGATATTGAACTTGCAAATTAAAGACATGTTTTTGAAGATTATCTCTATAATTACACTATTTTCTTTGAATTGAATGAAACTGATCTTTTTCATCTTGAATTTATTTGAGTTGTCATTACAAGGTTCTTGAGAAATGTAAGTGGTGATATTCTTCAATTTTCTCATGTTCGTTTGGTCAGAAATTCTAAAAAATATTGTATTTTTTATTTATTTATAAGTTACTTTAGTGATTCTTTATTTGTTTTGTACTAAGTGGAAGATGAGTTGAAGATTAGGATTAGCTTAGTTTTGTACCAAATTCTTATGAACAAATGGAAAGATAAACTTTATGTTATTTTACTATTATAAAAAAAATTATGATTTTCATAAAAGCTCTTCTCCCAATCTATTTATTCACTTGGAGGCTCGTAATTCCTTTCGATTATCTTCATATCATGAATTCTCTTTCGAAAAATAATTATGTTCTCATCCACATTCTTTTTAATATTTATAGAAGATATCTTTGATCGGTTCTATAAAGAACTTCATATTTTATTTATTTTAATTTATGTGAAAATAGTGTACAAATATTAAAATACATATTTGAAAACTATACCAAAAATCATACAAGTTAATACAAGCTAAAGTAATTAACAAAATATTATTTTTGACTAATTCCCAAACAACATCTTCACATAAAATTAGATCAACAGAATACATATTTATTCAAAAATAATTTCACTTTAATAAGAAGATCTATGACTATATAACTTTATTTTGCTTATTTGATACAATAATAACAAAAAAAAATTCATGATAAATTAAATATCGCTACATAAATTGAAACGAAGACGAAAAATGTGTATTTAAGAAATAAGGTTGGATGGCAAAACCGTGTTTTACAAGAAGAAACAGCCAATAATGAGCCAAATTAGTCACATCATTAACTTAGCGTGAAGTATATTGATTGCGTGCTCCAAAATGAATTAATTAATTAAATTATATTTTCTTCGATTTAATTTATTTATCTAATTTAATTTAATATATAATTATAAATTAAAAATACATGAAATTAAAATTAAGAAATTGTTATAAAAAATACTTTTTTGTTATCGTATAAATATTTTTGACATTATTTTTTTAATTTGACATGTGAAGCAATTTAATTAGGTATTATCATCTTTTATAAGGTTAGTAATCATTAGTAATTGTATTAGGGATTTATCTATAATTACTTTATAAATAATTACCTTCTTTCTTATTTTTAATTATTCAAATTGTTTATTATAAGCATTTTATACAAAATTAAAATTAATTTTAGGGATTTTAACAACCAAACTCCATGCACAAATTTCCTATTATCATCCTATATATGTTCAAACAAATATAATAAACTTCTAGATTAGAGTTTTAATATTTCCACTGTTATACATTAATTAAAACAACTTTTTTTAATCTAATTCTCACTTTTTAAAATAGCGTCTTTTTTTTCTAGAAACCTTTTTTTTTGTATCATAATTTAGATATGGTCAAAATAATTATTCTGATTCTAGAAATATATGCATAGACTAGTATAATTGTTCATGTTCTTTTTTTTAGTGTGTTCTAAGACCTTGTCAAAAAAAAAAAAGAGAAGAACTTTTTAGTTATTTAATCATTTAATTTTTTAAAATTTTATTTATTTTTTCGTTTGTTTAAAGAAAAATGTTTCTTTTGAGTCTTTATAAATTCTTGGTTTTTTTTCCACATGACATGTTATTTAAGACTATAAAATTAAAATAAATAAATAATATATTTTATTAATTTTTAATTTCAGATTACAAGATTTAAAAGGTGTATATAACACAACCATTGAAGGCACATATATAACTCTTCCTTTTAACGGTTATAAATGCATTTTTTTAATCAAAAGTTTCAGATTTGCGTCTTGAGTATGAAAAAATTCTTGATATAAAGCGCTATCCTCTGAATATATAGGACGCTATCGGACGCAAATTCATATAAGTGCTGGATATCAATTTAAGGAACTTTAATTTTAATTTAATGTGTTATAATCTTTCGTTTGACTTTTCATGATTTGATGAGGAAATCACTATCTTGGAATGATGAGTTCTAATTTTAAAATTTTTATAGTCGTACCCTCTGATATCATATTTTTATTACATGTATTTAAAAAAATGTTCTTAAAAACAATAATAATTATGTAAGTATTTTTTTCATGTACTTTTATTTGTCTTGTTTAGATTCAGAATAATCATTAAAAAAAATAAAATTGATATGAGTTTTTTTAGTATACAACCTCTATTAATTGATATTTAGTATTATTAGATCTTGAAAAATAATTTAGAGAATAAGTAATGGTGTGAAGGATAAAACATGAAAACAATTAAACAAAAATTTAATACGATAAAAAACGGCAAGTAAAATGTGAAAATCCTTTTAAAATCTCGACAAATAAAAGTAAACGATGGGAGTAAAAGAAAATTTAATACGATTAAAAACGACAAGTAAAACGTGAAAATCCTTTTAAAATCTCGACAAATAAAAGTAAACGATGGGAGTATCAATTTATAAAAAGATGATTTTATTAAAAAGTTATCATATTAATTATTATTTTAGGAATGGAAGATTATAAATAGACAAAAAAAATGAATAAAATAAATATTTAATTAAAAATATTTTTAAAAATATATAAAATCAATAAAAATCAAGTAATATATAACGGAACGAGTAACGTTTTCCTAAATTTAATAGTGAAAAAACGCGCACCAAATCAAGTTAGCTGCTTCACGCGGATATATATGTTTCACACCTTATTGCTAAAAGACTTTAATACCCTCACATGAAACCAATATCTATAAATACATATATCTAAGTTTCAAAAAAATTAAACAAAATGTCAATAACAATATCAACTTCTTCTCTACTTCTTCCTTCACAATTTTCACCAAAAAAAAGGTCATCAAAAGCTTCGAGAAGAACTCCGACGTTGGCAATAAGAAGAGAAGCACATGATCAAAACTACAACTCTAATGATTCTGGTCGTGTAGACGAGAACTTAATAGTCCTTCGAAAGAGAATCCATGAGATGAAGATGGTAGAGAAGAATTACGAGCCTCCTAATGAATGGATGGATTGGGAGAAGAGTCTTTATATGGATTACGACTCGAATATTTGTGAGTTAATGGGATTATTGCAAGCCCAATTGATGGATACAAGGCCAAGCTTGGTTTTGGGTATGGTTGGGCTCATTGCATTAAGTGTGCCCACTTCAACTATTGTGGTTTTGTTTCATTTGTTAGAGTTAGCAAAAGGGATTTTGGCTAATGGATTACATATTCCTTAAATAACCTCCTTCGAATCATACGAAAGCTGATTCAGATATCACGATAAAAAAATGCTTTCGTAATTTCTTCTTAGGATCTTTTTAGGGCTAGCTTTCCATGTTTAAGACTAAAGTTCTTTTTATATGTACATTGATACTACAAGCATTAATTAGGATTCTTTTTAAAAAAAAAAAAACTATTTTTTCATTCTTTATTCAAATATTGATTTGTATGTCTAAACTCTACATAATTTGGGAATTTAATAATGCTTCTTATTTGTTGTATAGTTTGAAGGAGAACTTTTATAATATTATTGTTTGTATAGCTAAATATATCTCTTTGTAAACACTTTTTTTTCTTATATAACTATATAGTATTCAATATTAATATCGTAATAATTATTTTTGACTTGACAAATAAGAAGAGAAAATAAAATAAAAAGAGCAGCAATTTGATTTTTGATTTTTGTATGATGCCATTTATAATATTTGTTTGGGCATAATAGTTGCTCTTTTGTCGCCAAAATTCAATGAAAAGAATGATGTGATTAAATTGAAGATAATTCTGAAGAATGTAGGGTCGATATTTTAGCAATTTTTTTTTTAACCATGAAAAAAACATTACTATACTTTTTTTAAAAAGGAAAAATATTTAAATAATGAGTTAGTTTAAATTGTGATTTTATGATAAATTTTATAATTTGTTATAACAAATTTACTTATTTCCAAATACGGTGCAGACAGATCTTTTGATTAAACAAGGTATATAATAGGGCTTTTGATTTGCCGTTAAACTCTTGATTTGTCATCAAACTTTATTTTTTTAAAATTAAAAACAGAGGTTCATCATATTTATTTCACGTGTAATAATATAATTTTTTTATTGCAACATCACATGTCAATAATAAATTGATATAATTCGACAAATAAATATAGCTTTTTAGTTTAGCTGATAAAAAATAAAGTGTTCGTTTTTATTTTAACTTATGTATCAGATAAAGTTATTATTCCTACTTAACATTTAAATAGATGATTTAGCATTTCATGAACGATTAATACGTCTTTATCAAACAATTTATAAGAAAAACATAATTTTACTCATAAAACGCTATACTCTAACTTGATTTATGTGTAAAGAGTAGGGATAATATCATAATTTAATAATCTATAAGAAAAACATAATTTTACTCATTAAACGATATCACTGAAATTGATTTATGTATAAAGTATATGGGCAATATCGTAATTTCAATAATCTATAAGAAAAACATAATTTTACTCATAAAACGCTATCAATGAAAGCGATTTATGTATAAAGAGTAGGGGCAATATTGTAATTCATAATCTATAAGAAGAATATAATTTCTCTTATAAAATGATATCACTAAACGCGATTTAAGTGTAAAGAGTAGGGACAATCTAGTGATTTCAATAATCTGTAAGAAAAAAATAATTTTACTCATAAAACCTATCCTCAAACTTGATTTATGTGTAAAGAGTAGGGGCAATATCGTAATTTCAACAATTTATAAGAATAAACATAATTTTACTCATAAAATGCTATCACTAAATGCTTGTATAAAGAGTAGGGGTACTATAGTAATTTCAATAATTGAAAAGACGAAACATAATTTTACTCATAAAACGCTTTCTTTTGTATATGTATAACGAAATTATATAACTGCTTTCTTTTCTTTTATACATGTATAATAAAATATACATATTTATATTTACTATAAAGCGCAATTTTACAAATTATAACTATATAAAATATATAAATATAATTTTTGTGTTTAATTTGTTATACGTAAAAGTTGCTCTTTTTATTATTATCGAAATTTGCACCTATTATACTACTAGGTGCACCCCTTGCCAATTCTTTGAGTCTTTATGGCTCTCGTGAGTCGTGATCACTAATATTAAGGGCTTTCTGTGACCGTGACAACTCATTAAGTTGAAAATGGAATATAAATTGATGGTAAAATTAATTTATTGGCACATTAAAATTTATATTTATCGATTTATTGGTATTAAAAAGTATTATTTAATTTTTTATTGGATAAATTATTAATAGTAAAAAGTTATTCCTTCCGCATATTTTTAATTGTCACAATTTTTCTTTTTAGAGTAAAATGATAAGAATTTTGATTAATATTTTACGATATATTTTTTATCTTATTGATATGCAAAAACTGATAAGTTATAATATTTTTTATACTGTTTTTGAATATTATAATATTTTGTTTAAAATATCAAATTAAATTAATCTAATTTTACTTTAAAAATTAGTCAAGTTGACTTTAGAAAAGAGAAAAAAAAAGTATTTACTTACATTATTACCCCTTAGTATATAAAATGCATATTATTAATCCTAAATACTTATTTAATATTTTGTCGCTTCTTATATGTTTGATATATAAATGTGAGTTGGATTTCTTATTAGTCTACTAGCATTATAGCAACAAAAATTTAATGGCAATAATATATATATATATATATATATTATTGCCATTAAATTTTTTTTGCTATAATGCTTATATAGTAATAAAAATTGTTAAAGTCTTTATCAATATTAATTAATTATTATTAGATTTAATATCGTTATCGACTTTAGCTAGGATATTAACATAAAAATATTAATTATCATTAAAAATAAATATTTATAGCCACAATTTATCTATTTACATATATACAACTTTGTTTGCAAGCCCCACAATATATATAATAAATTTTATATAAGTACCTAAAATTCTTTATTGCAATTTTTTTTTTAAAATTGTAGGCATGATTCATAATTATACGAGACTATAGCTGTATATCTATTAACATATATACAACTTTTTTAAAATAATATTTTCTTTAATTTATTATTATTTATTACTCACATTTTTTTTGTTAAAATTATATATTCAAGATAGATGCACAATCTCACGTGATAATGATATTTATGCACATTTTGGTATTAACACTTTTGTGGATAATATCAAAGTATTTTTGCTCTGAAAATATAATTATAAATAAACATAACTTTAACTTAATTCAATATTAAATATATTTTATACATATTTTAACTTAATGCATATCTATATATACTTCCTTTATATCAATTTATCTGACATAGTTATAATATCGAGATCCAATTAGTTATATATTCATTCTTGTTAATTGATTTTGTTCCAAAAATGACAACTACCAACTCAGTAATAGTAGCCTTAGTGCCACATCCTGGATTTAGTCATGTCAATTCGCTTTTCCTTCTTGCTCGCCTCATTGCCTCACATAATATACCGGTACACTTCATTTGTCTTAGTGAGTTTTACCAAGATTTAAAGTTGAGTCTTAAGGACGCAAACAATATTCATTTTAATGACATTTTGATTCCACCAATTGAATATTGCAAAAGTACGGGAGATGAGGATGATCGTACTGATTTTATTTAGAGAGTTATTGAAAAATCATTGGGATCCCGTTCAAAAAACCTGTCTTAAACTCTCCAAAAGTACAAAGAAATTGATCGTAATTTTAGACTCGGTAATGAGGGTTATTTGTTTGGATCAACTCCTAAATTATCACAAGAGCAAGTCAATGAGCTTGCATTTGGTCTAGAAAAGAGCAATCAAAGATTTATTTGGCTAATTAAAAAAGGGGATCATCATGATAATACGAATAACAAAAAAAGTGTCGATAAATTTGAGAAGAAATTTGGAAAGATTGAATTACCAAAAAGGGTTTGAAGAAAGGGTAAAAGGAAGAGGAATGACGGTGAGAAATTGGGTGCCCCAATTGGATATCTTGAGGCATCCATCTACGAGTGATTTTTTAAGTCATTGTGGGTGGAATTCCCGTATGAAAAGCATTAACATGGGAGTTCCAATAATAGCTTGGCAAAATTAGTGGGAACAACCCTATAATGCTATCCTTTGTAACCAATGTTTCAAAAATTGGAATCTCACTATGTAATTGGATCGCAAGGATGAGTAAGTGACATTTGAATCAATCGAGAAATCTGTCAAAATTTTGATGGATACAACAAAAGGAGAAGAGATGTGGGAGAGGGCGGTGGAGTTGAGCAATAAGATCAAGAGTTCTGTTAGCCCCGGAGGTGCGACAACAAAGGAAGTTGAATCTTTCATATCTTATATTACCAAATAAGAATTTTCTAGACCTACTTTGTCTACAAAATTATGCCTCTCTTTTTAGTTGAATCGTTAATTTTGAATTATTTCTCTTAATGTTTTTTGTTTTAAAAAAGCATTTTAGTGTGTATACGTTTTCAAGACTATCAAGAAACATATGGTGTGATAAAATGAGATTCATTCCGTTAATCAAAATTTAAATATTTCGAGTTTAAATCATGAGAATAAAGAAATCTTTTGTAAGAAGTACTTTTTCTTCATATCTAAATTAATCGAACCAATTAATTCTGAATATTATATGATTATATCACCTAAAATTATCTTTATGAGAAGTTTAAATGACTAACTAATTCTCAATTCCTATATCAACAAAGATTACTTGAGGAAGAAAAATTAAGAAAATTTATGGAAATCCCAGTACTCAAACAAGGCAAATATGTGATGGAGGCAAAAGGTCCGTTTCCAAAATTTGGTATCGTAACAACGATTTCGATCAAAATTCGAATATATTTCAGACTCTTTTCCTTTAAATGAACATCTTCCTTCTTTATAATTATTTTTTAATTATGAATAGTAAATATGTTGGAACTTAAAATATATATATATTTTTTTGTCTTAGCTCATTCTTTCATAATACTAATCTCATTACACACTATAATAATATTTTTCCACAACACAAAAGAAAGAAACAAACATTTTGAAATGCATAAACACCAACAAGTGTCCAGACAACGTTCCTAATAAGTTTTTTTCATATCTAAATTCGAATTCAACATCTTTAAATATAAATAAAGCAATTTCTGCATCATAACTCAGATCGATGTCTTTCATCATTACTAACGAATGTGATATTCATCTATATCAAAACCTTATTATACCCTACTTTTGTCTATTTAATTGCAGGACATAATTTATTATTCCTAACTATAAGTCATCTATCAAACACACAAAGATAAGTAAAGAACAAAGAATAAACTGCCACATTTGCTTAATTGTTCCAACTTATGGGCTACATATATATAATATACATATATATATATATTATGTGGACTATACACAAATGAAGTGTAGCATTATACAATATGATGTGTCAATATTTGATGGGCTTGTTGAATGAATTATTTGAGAACTTAGATATTTGTTGAAATAAATGGAGAAAACATATACTTGTCCACTTACATTATCCTCATCTTTCCTAAAATATTGTTATCACTTTAATCTCAAATAAATAATTAATTCAGCCTATTAAATGTAGCCAAATCATATTGTATAATCCCACACTTCATTTGGGTATAGTCTATATATTTTGGCATCATTTAGTTCATCTGAATTTTTTTAAAACGTAGCGTCGATATAATAATAATTATAAATTTAAACACATAAATTTATACTACAATCAATTCAATGTTAAAAATCTTAAAGGTTGAAATTTTAATGTGAACATAGCTAAGTATGTTTATATATTTTCATAATAATGGCTCTATCTAGCTGGTTATTGATTGTAAGAACCTTTTGAACTATAGTTTATAATTTTTATATATGTATATAATCAACAATCACAATCACCATTAGTGAACAAGAACTATATAAATTAGAAGTGACTTAAGATACAAGAAAATAAACACTTGGCACTTTTGTATGAAAAGACATGTCCTTGGTCTTCAACATGATATGTTTTTAGTTTCTTGTATAAGTTAGATTTTTTTTAGTTTGATTGAAGATTGATCCCAAAAAAAAAATTATTTAAAAATACGAATTAATGGTAAATGAAGTGAGTGATCGGAATTCAAATTTTAGTAAAAGATAATAATTTTGGTGATTTCTTTTTATTTGTTTAAATTTTGATACATATAGCTGTGACATAACACATAACTCGTATAATATTTGAGGTATATATAAATCGTTCAAAGAAATTATATTTTTTATTTAATTTATTCGTAATATTTAGAGCTCGTTATCCCAAGTAATAGATTGTATATGCTCAAACTTGAATAAATTAAATACGTTAAGAATAAAGAGATCTTATTTATTTCACATCAGATAAAAAGAAAATCATTGTTACATAATTTGTTTATAAAGTATACAACTATGATATACCGAGTAGCCTAAACGCGTTGGTTCTTGACAGAGAGGATAGTAATCATCACATGCATGAATATTAAAACTTTCCATTAATTTATAAAATCGTAATATTCAGATCAATTTATGTAAATTTAAATTTAACATATGATATATATATATATATGTTATCTTTTATCAATAACGAGATAACTTTATTTATCAAGAATAAAAGTTAAAAAAAGATCTTAACTAATAATCAACAATTTTATAATTTTCTACTTACGTTTTGACCACTGAGTTTTATTGAGTTCGGAGCCTAAAAAGATCACATTTTGCAAAATCGTTGCTTCTGGCGGAGGAAATCGCTGTTGTTCCAGCGATTTTGCCGTTTTGGTTAATATAAAATTTTATATATTGTTTTGAAATTTTTGTTAATATTTTATACCTTTTAGGCTCCGGACTCGAGTTATATTCCTGATATTTTTATGAAAATAAAATACCACAATTAACAACTTAAAATATTTCTGATAAAATATTTTGTTATTGACTCTCAAAATTCGAACCGTGCTCAGCATTTGAAATTGAATAATTGGAGTTTCTAATCAAAACCCTCCAATTTGCCTAGTTGTCCAAGTTAACTTTGATATTTTTTTATGATTATGATATGATTAATTAGTCGACATAAGTCACTTTCTTGAGTTATAAAATAATTTCTTCAAATACAGCTTGTTTACAACTCTTTAAGTGCTATTTTCACAAATTTAGTACTATAAATACTGCATATTATATCAAGCTTCTTATAAATTCTTCAACAATAATTAATTAACCTATACTTCCTTATTATAAGATTTTTGTAAAAAAAAAATAAATGGGTATTATTGATCATATATCAGATATGTTTGAGGTTACAAGTACTAGGAAGAGCAAACGTAAACCAATGCAGGTAATTTAATTTGCATACTACATATAATAATTTTTATTTTAATTTATTTTAATTATTTTTTAAACTAATTTATTCTATAAATTTTATTTCAGACAGTTGAAATTAAGGTGAAAATGGATTGTGATGGATGTGAAAGGAAGGTTACTAATGCAGTTTCATCTATTAAAGGTTCATTTTTCACTAATCTTGGCTTTTACATGTATTTATTCTTATTATTATTATAGAATATAGTAGCAAACAATGACAAAATCATAAATTTCGTTAAATCGTTCAATTATATATACTTGATTTTACAATCGGAAAATGGCATCTCACTCCTAACCACAGTCATACTTGATTCTACAACGTTTCAGACCTCCACTTATTTCACTCAAATTTTCATTTTGGTCATAGATAAATTTATCAATATATTTAATTTATATTGAAATAGGTTATACCAAGACTTGTATATACATCTATATATATATTTTCCAAATTACTAATCTCATTTTATGCATAACTTGATTTTGATAATTTTTATTGTTGAATTATTTGTGTATAGGTGTGAAATCAGTGGATGTAAGTAGAAAGCAAAGCAAAGTAACAGTAAGTGGTTATATTGAACCAAAAAAGGTGTTGAAAAGGGTGCAAAATACAGGAAAAAAGGCAGAATTTTGGCCATATGTTGAATATAATTTGGTGTCATATCCATATGCAATAGGTGCATATGACAAAAAGGCACCCTCTGGCTATGTAAGGGATGTTCCACAAGCTTTTCAAACACCAAATACCCCTACTCAAAGGCTCACCTCGATGTTCAGTGATGAAAATCCTAACGCTTGTCAAATTATGTGACTATATATATACATATATTATATCATGCATCAACATGGGTTGTGGTGTTAGTAACGGGACTATTCAATTCTTATTCATAAATTTTAAATTTAAGTGCATGATTTGAATTTAGTCAAAACTTCAATACAGACTCCAGATTTCATGTGGGAATATGTATATATATAGAGAGAGAGAGCATGCATTCACTAGAATTTGTATTTTGAAATATAGTGGGAGTACTAAAATTTTGGTCTTAGGCTAGTTATAAAGCAAAAAAGTTTGTGCTAATTAGATGTTTTTGTCATTGTGTGTCTTATAAATTTTATCGTTACGTAGAATTTCTTAAAGTCCTATATATTGTAAATTGTTCATCTCCTTGTAGAGGTAGGTTGGTAGACTGAATTATGTTTAATATTTCTGTCTTTAGTATATCTATCGTATAAAGAGTAGTGCCAATATCGTAAATTCAATAATTTTACTAATAAAACGTCATCACTGAATGCGATTTATGTGAAAAGAGTAGTGTCAATGTCGTAAATTTAACAATTTACAAGAAAAAAATAATTTTTACTCATAAAACGCAATCCAGAACGCGATTTATATATAAAGAGCAGTGGCAATGTCGTAAATTCAAAAATTTATAAGAAAAACATAATTTTATTCATAAAACGCAATCACTGAGAGCCATTTATGTATAAAGAGTAGTGGTAATGTCGTAAATTCAATAATTTACAAGAAATACCACATAATTGGAATAGAGAGATACTATATAAAATACATAAAACATATTGTAAATCACAATAATTAATAACTTAAATATAAAAAAGAATCTATAAAAAAATGATTAACTTTTAAAATTTCATTTCTATCACATAAATCAACATAAAAGAGGAATATATATTATGTTAAAGTTATGTAAAATACTATAAATCACAATAATTAGCAACTTAAAAAATCGCTCTCTTTATATATGAAAAAATACAAATAATTTGGTTGACTCTAATGTATAAAATTTCACATATATCATAAATAAATCAAAATAGAAAGAGCAATATATATTGAGCCCCGTACTGACATAGGGTACAAATATATATATATATATATATATATATATATAGAGAGAGAGAGAGAGAGAGAGACATGCGTCCGTGCTAGCAAGGGCCCAATATGTATTTTTTTATTTTAATTTATGTGACATAAATAAAAGAGCAATTTTTATATATAGCAAATATAAAATTCATATTTGTATGTTATATCTATAGTTGTATAATTGTGTTTCATAGCAAATTTTATTTTTGATATGGAACTTTTGATTTGTATAATTCGCTTGATACATCCAGTTTTATACAAATTGTTTAGCTTTGGATAAATTCATTCATACATTATAATTTGTCTAATAAGTTTTGTATTTGTATAATTATAAATTGTATAGGATGAATATGTATGTATTTGTATTTGTATATACACTTTTCTTTTGCTCTATACAAACACATTTTATACATTTTGTATCGAAATTATGAAACGAATAATTGTATATCGAAAATGGCTAATTGTATACCGAATTGTATGGCAAAAAGTGAAAATTTTGCTGCGAGTTACAAATAAAATAAACTACGACTATAAAATTTAATTTGAATTAATAGTTTGCTATTTCATACAATTTTCCTTAAATAGAATTCGGAGAGTTTATTAAATTTTTATTTTGAGATACTTTAAGTCATTAATTATTATATTTTTTTTTACATAATTCTCTCATACGTCTTATAAACTTGTAAGTTGTTGATTATTATAATTTGTAGTACTTTTTATGTCGTTTTCAATAATATATATTACCTATTTTATTTTAATTTATGTAACGTTGATGAAATTTCGCGGGTCAATCAAATTTCGTATATGACTTTTAAATATTTAAGTTGTTAATTATTGTGATACTTTTTACTCCTATTCCAAAAAGCATATTCTTAATTATTGTGATTTATATTATTTTTATGATATTTTAAATGATATATGTTATTTTCTTTATTCTAATTTATGTAGTACTAATAAAAATTTTACAATGCACTAAATTTTAGACCTTTTAAATATTTTAAGTTGCTAATTATTATTATAATTAACATTTTTCATTTAATAATTCAAGAAAAAAATAATTTTCGTTTTAAAAAATAAAAGCAAAAGCTACATGAGATGGATGATGGGCAATTTTATCATTACGATAAAAAATATTACCATTAATGGACAACATTACTTTCTATTAACCAATAATATGATTCCGTTTTGTTAAACCAAAGCAATATATATATATTGCTTTGGTCGAAGGTTGAGGAGGATATAATCATCGAAAAATATCTTGTAAAAAGAACTTGTTTCTTCATTTTTAATGAACTAATTATTTCTTATTTAATATGTTTTTCCAAAAAATTTCATCAACTAAACATGAAAAAATTGAAAAAATTATATCGAACTCACCCAAAACTATCTCTTTTTTTTTAAAAAAAATTTCTTTGTAGATAAGGGTTATTATTTTGACTTATATGAAAGAGAGAGAAAAAATAAAACATAAATTTGGACTTTTATATTTATAATTTTTTAGAAATGGTCCAAAAAATAAAAACTAAACTAACATCCACAAATTCCGCCATAACCATTGGCCGTCCATTTTTTGCTATTTGCTGGCAACTTTGTCGATGCCACGATTTAATTTCTTATATTTATTATATATATATATATATATCCTTCTACAAAATTTGGAATCCTAACAAACTTTTTATACTTAAAAAAAAAAAAAAAAATTCATGTCAACTAGTAATAGATAAATAAATAATATTAATATACGAAGAAATTGAAATTTTAATTATTAACATTGAAAATATAAAAAAATAAACACATAAACAGTTCAGATATAATTTTCCGTAAATAAATTCCTTGCTTCAACTTAGCTCCGCTTCGTATTATATATTTCTACCAAAGAAAATGAACAAAAACTTTTGCTAAAAATATACCCAGACTGTCAACATTATCATTTTATAATTTAACTTATTATATATTATATTATATACAAAGAATAAGTCATTTGACCAAATAAAATTTCAATAAAATGAAAAAAGATTAGTTCCTTCCCTCTATTTGGTTTTGTAAGCTAAGTCCTTAAAAAAGCCATAAAGAAAAGGTCATCCAACTACCAACTATTCTGTTGTTTTAATTTATTTATCTTATTTATTTTTTAAATTTATTTCAAAAGAATTTTTTTAATTATAATTTTTTACATGACATGTTTAAGATTACGAAAAAAAAATTTTAAAAAAAATTATATTTAATTAAAATTAGACAAATAAATTATAACGAAAAAAATTAATAAATAGGAGAGACTTACTTTAAAAATAAAATTAAATTGTAGGTCCAACCATAACCAGAAATTGTTCATTAATAATTTTAAAAAAACAACAATGCATGTAGTATAATTTCAGAATAATGAAATTTGAGAAAATTATAATGCACTTATTCTTTTATATTAGGGGTAGAAAGGTGGTTTTAAATAGATTATCAATTTTTTCGATAATGTGTTTCTAAGATATGATACAAGGCTAACATGATAGTGATTAGTGAATGCCTTGAGTTAGAAGTTCATGGATAATTTGATCTGTATTTTAGTTGAGATATGACCGTCCAGTAGCTTTAACGGTATAGTTTTTGGTGCTTTTGTAAAACATCGACATTTCCGAGCAGGTAGAGTTCTTGTATATGTGTAGGATTGCACGAACAATTTAAATATCTTAAAGAGTTCGATTATTCTGAATTCATATTATGTAGAGCTCCAGAAGAAATTTGAAAATTTAAATTTGAAATTCAGATTATAAAATAAGTTGCCTTGTTCATAGCACCACATTCGTGAATGATAATCAATGTAGTTGTTATTTGTGTCATGTGTCAAACTAAATTGGAAGAGAAAAACAGAATTACATATTTAAAATTATAATTAATCACATACACATACACATACACACACAATCTAGTTATTTGTCTTTAATACTAGTTTGATTTTGTCTTTATTTTGATAAGTCCAAAATCTATTTCATGTTAAAAATAATTTGTCTAGGAATCCCTAAATCAAGTTATATATATATGTATAACTTGATTATGTATATATTGCTAGAATGTTACTGATAATATGAAAAAAAATATAATAAAAACCCGAAAAATATTTTTAGAAAACCTTAATTAAATTATTTTTAGCTCTTTTTTGAAAACTTATCCCCATTCATTGTAGCTCCTTCCTGCTTTCAATTTCTTTTCGGAAGCTTTCATCTTTTTTTGCTTTTCTTAATTCACGGTAATTTTTGAATTAAAAATGAGAAATATATATTGTTCGAGTAACTCCCTCTGGTCTAATAATAACTCTAGACACATTTTCACTTTTTTTTTTTATTATAACAAAATCCTTTTTGGACCTACCATTAGAAATTAGTGGCTGAAATTAGGATCCCAATTGTCAAATTGACAAATGAGGAACTTCTCCAGCTATTTTCCAATTCCCCTATATTCCACAAGGAACAATGACTTCCAAATCCCCAAAATATTAATTTTTTTAAAAAATAAAATAAAATAAAAGCAAAATTGAATCAATCATTTGCTAAAAAGATTATTAAAAAAATATAGTTTTGGTTATATCTTTACAGCTTCTTATGAGCTAACAATGAACCATTTAATATTCTTACTTCCAACCTATTCTTTTGTTTTTTTCCTCTCCTACAATTTTCCTTACCTAATTATTATTCATTCGATGTCCGATATCTGATATTTATATTAAATTATTAATTAAATTCAAATCACATCGTATAAAAAAATGAGAATAATTAGAGAATGATATTTTTAATATAATTTTCTTTATACGTAGAATATAAATTTAAAATATTTGATTAAGAATACTGAAATAATCGATTAAAATCAAACTAAGACTAGGCTTTATTCATTCGATATCTGATATCTGATATTTATATTAAATTACTAATTCAATTCAAATCGCATCGTATAAAAAATGAGAATGATTAGAGGATAATACTTTCAATATAATTTTCTTTATGCGTAGAATATAAATTTAAAATATTTAATTAAGAATATTGAAATAATCTATCAAAATCGAATTAAGACTAGGCTATATGGATAGAAGAGTCATCAAAGAATACTAATCATTACATAATTGTTTGTGATTGCATTGGTATTATTCTTTCTATTTTAAAATGTTATTTAATTACTCATTTATCATGAGTTAAAAGAGAATAATTCATGGTTATCATATTCTAAGAATTTACCCCTATATAAAATCAATAGAATTTTAGTCAGCCTTTGAAATTTTTGTTAAGTATTCTCATAAATATTACCATTAATGATACAGTTACAAATTAAAACAATATAAATTATATTTTTTTAATCTTATATAATTTATTCATATTATCTTAGCTTATATTTTATCTAAAAAAAAATTTGTTTATATATTTTTGGTTTTTACCTCAATCAATTCAATCCTCACATTTTTAAAAATTTTGAATATAAATTCAGTTGTACATTCCTTTTTTTTTTTGAGTAAACAATCAAAATTATAGAATTTCTTTCCTCTTTCTATTTTTAAAATTAATTTACTACATTATCTTCTTTTTGCTACCCATTTCTTGTTTTACTTCATTCATTTCCGTCTATATTTTTAATTTTAATTTTAAAAAAAATATATTTAGTAAATTTTAATTGTAATACACTTGTTTTATTTATAACGATAGAGATTGAATAACATATTTAAGAATACAAGTATGGGTAAAATTACAGATTCATTTATAAGTTTAGAAGAATTCGTTAATTTTGATCAAATTCTATATTTGTATTCTAAATTTTACTTAATATATAAAATAGATTATCCAGAATTTAATAAAAAAATTTATAAACTCAATAACCTAAGTTTTCTTTAACCACAAGGTTCAAAAAAATATTTTTAATATATTACACATGTCTATCTTATAAGATGATATAATTCACAAATTCTTTTTACTATTTTTTTCATGATACTTTTTCAAAATTCAAGTTGAAATTCTCTAATATTAACATTTTGCCATACATTCTAATACTTTTTAATTGGTATATCTCATATATTTTATCTTTATATTATTTAAAATTTAGTTTGGTACAAAGATTAATATTTGAGACCAAGTTGCCCCTTAATTTCCTCCTTTTTTTTAAAAAATAAAATAAAATAATAATAATTTTTTTTAAAAAAAACCACCCCTTAACCCCCCCCCCCATTTTAACCCAAGCTTCATAAACCCCCCATTGGTACCCACATAGTTGTTGCATTGTGGTTGTATAGATACCGGAATCCAACTTCACTATCTCCACCAACCACCACCATGGCCGGCGGAGAACTCATTGCCGTCGCCGGCGACTCTACCAAAATCCCTCTCCAGGTTGTTCATGATGTTTGTCGAATTTCCGGTGCCGGATTTGCTGGTTTCTTCAAGAAAGACTGTACTGATTTAGCTAGAAGAGTGTCCCTTTTGGCTTATTTGCTTGAGGAAATCAGAGATTCCAACACCCATTTGGGTTCTTCATCATCTTCCCATGATTCATGCTTGTATGATCTCTCCATAGCTCTCAAAGCTGCAAAAAGACTTCTTTTAGCAGCAAATGACTTTGATCCCAAGATCTCAGCTGTAAGTATATAGTAATGATCCTTATTCCTTTGTAAACTTGATTTTTTTTTTGAATTTGTGTATCTGTACTTGGGTAGTTAAGTTGGGGGTGGGGGATTTGACATGTGAATTCCCAAAGACTTAAGTTTTTTAGCTGAAAATTGTGAAATCTAGCAATGTAGTTGTTTTTCCTGTTATGTGTTGATCATTTCGGAAACCCAATGGTGTGGATTGGTGATCAATGAAGTGGGTTGTGAACCACGAGGACTCAGGTTCCAATGGTAGATAATGCTAGGTGTTATCTTCTCATTTGTCCTATAGCTCTGTCTACTGTGTTACCTATTGTTTGTTGGAGGTGATGAGTATCTCGTGGAATTAGTTGAGGTGCGCTCAAGCTGGCAAAGTCACCTCGGTTATCAGAAAAGAAAAATTGGCATTCCTTTTGTGGTTCTGTGTTTGAAGGTGGATAAACTTTGGTAGAAAGAATGGAGGTTCTTTGAATTTTTCTGTGTTAGGAATTGGGAAGATGTGATAAATTTGGATTCAAAATTTGGCAAGAGATCCTTTTGGGGTTGTTTAGATTTAAAGTTGTTTGATTTGATTAAGAATTAGATTCATTTGCCACATTGTGCATAATCCACACTTGTGAAATGAATGATGCAAGTTTTCTCTTCTCGATGACGTTTAATTAAATGGAACTTTTATAATAGATATCTTCAATTTTGCCACAGTTTACTGAAGTTCTTTGGTAGCAAGTTTCATTCAAGCTAATATTGTGTGCCTTTCTCAAAGTGTGTTGTTTCTTGATTGAAGGATGCGGAAAGGAAGAAAATTGTCTTTCAATTTCAATGTGTAACATGGAAATTGGTGAAATCCCTAGGCAGCTTACCATATGACCAGTTTGACATATCAGAAGAAGTACAAGAGCAGGTTTGTTTTGAGGTTTTACTTTTTCCTGTTTATTTTGTTTTCTCTGTTGGCTTTCCCCCTTAACGTTTCTACGTTTCCAGGTTGAATTGGTCAGATCACAGTTGACACGAGCTAAAGAGAGGTATGGTGGACCTTTGGCTTCATATGTATTATCTCGAGCATTATCCCAACCATTAGATAAGGAGATTGATCCGCTTCAGTCGGGCAGTCGGGGAGTTGGAAGTTTACATCTAGAAAATGTTGGCAATATTGATCATGAAGTTAGGCCAAAACTTGGAGGTCTTCCCTTAGGTAACAACCCAAACGGCAATGTTTGTGTTCAGATAGTTCAGGAACCAGAAAATCCAAGGAATTCATCCAAAAATTCTGAGGTTACTTCTCCCAAAAGTCCTGGTTTGGCCAGGGAAGATGACTCACCCAGAAAGAAACTTGTGGAGAGTAAGAAGCCCAATTCTCCTATAATTCCTGAAGAGTATCTTTGCCCTATATCCCTTGAGCTCATGAGGGATCCTGTAATTGTGGCCACTGGACAGGTACCGTCCTCGTCAGTCTGATACATTATCATTTGACTGCATATTTGCCTATCTTTGGCTTTTAGATGGAAGTTATTCTTGGAATTGTATCTTTTTAGGTGTAAAATCTTCAAATGTAGTGTTCTTGAAGTAATGCTTAATGTAGACTTTTCTTATTCCTACAGACTTACGAGAGATCTTTCATACAAAGATGGATAGACGGTGGCAACACAAGATGCCCAAAAACTCAGCAAATACTCCAAGATCTTACGCTGACACCAAATATTGCTTTAAGAAGTCTCATTTCTGATTGGTGTGCAAAGAACAACGTAGAGCAGCCAACTGCATTAGCAAATGGGAGAATAAAGCGAAGTGATGGATCGTTTCGTGATGTTAGTGGGGATATAGCAGCTATTGAGGCAATTGTACGCAAACTTTCAAGCAGGTCCACTGACGATCGGAGGGCTGCAGTAGCGGAGATCCGGTCTCTATCCAAAAGAAGCACAGACAACAGAGTTTTGATTGCTGAAGCTGGAGCAATCCCGTTGTTGGTCAACTTGTTGACATCTGAAGACAGTCAAATCCAAGAAAATGCTGTCACTTCTATTCTGAACCTTTCTATATTTGACAACAACAAGGGGCTTATCATGCTTGCCGATGCTGTTCCTTCAATTGTTCAAGTTCTCAGAGCTGGAAGCATGGAAGCAAAAGAAAATGCAGCAGCGACCATCTTTAGTTTATCACTTGGAGATGAGAACAAAATTATAATAGGTGCATCGGGGGCCATCCCAGCTCTGGTAGAATTGCTTCAGACTGGAAGCACCAGAGGGAAGAAAGACGCTGCAACAGCATTATTTAACTTATGCATATATCAAGGAAACAAGGGCAGGGCTGTTCGGGCAGGGATTATACCAGCACTGTTAATGATGTTGAAAGATTCAAGCAGCTGCATGGTTGATGAAGCCTTGACCATTCTTTCAGTTCTTTCCAGCCACCAAGAGGCCAAGGCTGCCATAGCAAAAGCTAGCACGATTCCTGTATTGATAGATCTACTAAGGACAGGTCTACCTCGTAATAAAGAGAATGCTGCTGCTATCTTGCTATCCTTGTGCAAAAGAGATACTGTGAACTTATCTTGCCTCCGTAGGCTCGGTGCACTTATACCTCTTACAGAGCTTGCTAATACTGGCACAGAAAGGGCCAAGAGGAAGGCTACTTCATTGTTGGAGCACCTTCAAAAACCTCTGCAACCTTGACTGGTATTCTATCAGTGAAAGGATTCATTAATTGCTTCTTTCATTCTTACCTAACCGTGAATTCCACGATTCCATTTATAGTGTGATATAAAATCTGAGAAAACGAACATGAGAAAATAATTCATTCTCATTGCTCGTTGCATCAGTGTATCTATTTAGTCTGTTTTCGAGTGAGTAACTGATTCGTTTGACCTGTATTTTTTCCCTCTATTTGTTACTAATTGATCAATTTGATGTTTGCCACACTAAGGTGTGACGGAAATTTATCAACTCTGTATAAATGAAACATTTTGATTTGTGAAAAATTGCTCTTTTCTTTTCCTTTATCCTTCTACTTGTGATGTCTTTGTAAATTGATGCTGCATTACTTTCTGCAGAAGAATCTGTATGATAATATTTTCATAGAGTGATGCTATCTGTTGTTAATGATTCTGGGATAATGGCCAGCCTTCTTATTTTCTGTCTATGAGGAAGCGTTACTCGGTATTTGTGTTTCTGTTGGTGAAAGGTAGTAGGTATTTCATGTAATCAATCGAGACGCGTGCAAGCCGGTCGGCAATGTACTAAAATAATGACAAATATACATATATATTTAATTAATAAAAATTATACTATTTTGAAAACAAAATGAACACTACATTAATTAAAAACAGAAAAGTTTATGATTTGCTAATAAATAAGACGTTTAAAAAAGTAATCAAAGGCTTTAGACAAATACTCTTATAAAAAGTACCTTTTTAATTACATAAAAACATAAAAAAGACTATCTTTCCCTTTTTAATAAATAAGATACATTTCATGCTTAGTCTCTTTACGGTTTGTTAATCACTTGACTTTGACTCAAATTCAAATACAAAAGTAGAAGGAAGAAAATCTCCGCAATATATTTAACCAACTTGCTCTTTCTAGTAGTTCTTCACTTGACTTGACTCAAACTCTAAAAGTAGAAGTAAGAAATCTCCGCGATATACTTAACCAACTTGCTCTTTATGGTGGTTCTTCACTCGACATGACTCAAACTCAAACACAAAAGTACAAGTAAGAAATCTCCGCGATATACTTAACCAACTTGCTCTTTATGGTGGTTCTTCACTCGACATGACTCAAACCCAAACACAAAAGTAAAAGGAAGAAAATCTCCACAATGTACTTAACCAACTAGCTCTTTATGGTCGTTTTTCATTCAAGTTGACTCAAACCCAAACACAAAGTAAAAGAAAGAAAATCTCCACAATATACTTAACCAACTTGCTTTTTATGGTTAACCAACTTGCTTTTTATGGTAGTTCTTCACTCGACTTGGCTCAAACTCAAACACAAAAGTAGAAGGAAGCAAATCTCCGTGATATACTTAACCAACTTGCTCTTTATGGTATTTCTTCACTCGACTTGACTCGAGCACAATGTTAACACTTGATAATACAATGTCTAAACATCAGAAGAAAGTTGCAAAGAATGGGAAGAAGCAAGTTCAAAGTAGATCAATCTTGTTGATGAAAAACTTGTAAATGTACATATTGCCAGATACCAGAAAGGACTATTTCTATCCTACACACACACAAAAATGAACATAATGGACCAACTGGAATTTATCAACTTCCCTTCCTGCTGTTCTTTGCAAATACCATTTTGGTTTTGCTTATTGATATAAAAGCTGTTGTAATGAATTTAAGATGACCATTGATCAGGCAGGGTGAGAAAATAGCTTGTCATCGCTTTTCTGAATCTTTTCTTGTATTGTATCGGAGAAACAATCGTTGGTAATGCATTCTTTGGTCCACCAAGTATGCCGGATGCCTTAACCCATGTCTCCAAGTGCTTGTCCCAAGTATATTGTCTCATGAAATCAATGATCCCTAAGACTAGCTCCTTGCGCTCTTCGTCCACACCAACAAGCAAAGAGTAATCCATCACATCAACCGACTGCCAAGAAGAGAAACTTCATTAGCCAGAGGCGACTCAACTCTATGGAGCTAATAAACATTTTACTTCAGCACTAATGTAAACCAGCTAAGAGAACATTTTCAATCAGTTTAGCACCTTTCACTCCAGCAAACGTTTTGCCATATCGTAGTGTGCCAACCTAAAGTATTCGCTGACAAAACCAAAGGAGACTCGTGTGCCCTTCCCATCATCACATTTCTTACATAGTACTTAGAGGTTATTATGCTAATAGGAGATATAGGGAAAATTTTGTAATGATGGCTTAAGATGAATTTAGTGGAGAAACTTGATCAATGAAGATTCATATAGCCAACCCGAACTTGTTTGGGACTTACGCACAATAGTAGTTGCTTTAATATAATAAAAGAAATCTTGAGATTCAGAGCATTTACCGCTAAAAAGGATGTATCATTCCAAATTGCTCTCTCCAGACTTCTTTTTGCTTTGCTTCCAAGAAATATAGGTTTGGTACGCAATATTTCTAAAAGATTCAAGTCCAACAACACACTGTTTGCCCCAGTTTTGTCTGCATTGTAACGGGACCTTAGAGAACCCTTAAGATCATAGACCTTAGATATTGTTCTTCCAAAAAAGAGATTCTCCATCACAATCAAGTCCATTTTTGTTTCCCTGCCTCCTGTCAAATGTTTGACTGAAACCTAGTATATGCAGCATAAATTAAAATAAGATTCTGCACCAAGTTTAACATTATCAAAAGGAAAGGAGAAGTATTTCTATTCACCACCAAACAATGCTGCATAGAACAGGCACAAAGAGAGAAAGAGAAAAAGGGGGTCCAACCTGATATATTCCGAGAACTTTAGCAAGGCAAGTTGGACTTCTTGAGCTAACAGAATCTGTTAGATATTTGAAGTAGTTGGGTCCAAATTCTTCAAAAGATTCTAACTCAGTTTTTTGAACTTGTTTTATTATGAATCTTTCATCCAATGACTTAGCGAAATAAGCATTGCTCTTTCCGCCTTGAGCGCTCCATCTCTTACAACGGCTTAAAGACCGTATAAAGTCCAGTTCATCAGGACAGTATCTCTTCCTGAGTGCATCAAACTGCTTAGCAAAGTAACAAGTGACAGAAAACTTCACCTTTCCGCCAGCATTTGAAGATTCGTCCTCAAAAGAGATCCTTAGGTGAGGGGAGGTCTTGGAATCTGCAAAGATGGAACTAATTGTACTGGAAGCATCTTCAGAACCATGGCTTCCATGATGGATATAATCCATGTCTAGAGAGCCAAAAGACTGCCATCTTGAAACATTAGAGGCCACTCCATTCTCCTTCCTGATGTCATTTGTGTTCCAACCCCTTTCAGACACATTTGTCTTATCAGTCACCCGTTCTTTATACTGTTTGGAAGCAAGAGCATACGATATTATGCTAGTAGGTTCATTGTCATAAACAGCTATTACAATGTCATTGAAGCCATTGTGTGGAACCATTAACCTGGGTCCATCATGTATAAGAGATGCATAAGAAATAAACGAGGGTGATGAATTCATTAGGAGATTAAACTTCTGAGCCTCATTGGGTGACATTAGAGAATAAGTTCTCTGAACACTTATAACAGGGTCTCTGATCATATTTCTATAGTCTCCAGAAGCATGAAAAGATCTAATTGCTGATAAATGCAGTGAAGAAGGCGGCAATCCCTTCCTGATTCTTTCTTGAAGTCTCAGTGCAGAGTCGAAGGAGTTAACTCGTGCTGGTGATTTTACCCTTGCAATAGGAGGATAATCAAGTTGACTCAGTTGTCTGAAAGAAGCAGCTTCAGATCCATTTCGATGTAATTTCATATCTAACAGAGCTTTTTTGGGAGATCGGTCAGTACCAGTCCAAGCAGAATCTATCTGATCAGAAAGAACAGAACCAGCTGAAGGAGCTCGTTCCAAGGGTGTTCCATTAACTGCATTTTCTCCTTCCATATGCATGTCCTGCGTTTTCTTGAACTCACATGAGGTAAACATGGACTCTTCCAGCCTATAAGGTGACCCATGAGTCTCCTCCTCGTCAGACTGAAAAGGTTTCTGAGGATATTCATCTAAATTTGAGAATTCAGGTTCTGTCTCTTCATAGACATGCTCAAGAGGGCCATTTTTCAGAAACACGTTGTTTCTCCAATCTATCAGCTCACTACAAGATCCAGTATACTCTGAACCGGAGGTCTCTTGGAAGAGAGATTCCACAGATAAAAGACGACGATCCCAAACATGTGAAGCAATCACAAGGGAATGCCTCAAACGATTTAGTTCAAGAATGTCAACCACTGCCTGCGCTTGTTCTGAAGTTTCTGCATCAGCAGTTTGAAGCAAGTTCTGTTGTAGAAACAAACAGAAGCAGCAAATATAAGGAACAAGAGCACACTTATTCCTACACACTTGAATACATATAATTTGGGTTGAAAAGGAACATGCAGAAGTATTATACATCAATCTAAAATTGGTGCTTACATGGTAATCGCTCTTTTCTTTCATAAGTAAGTCTTTTAACTCCATGATGCAGTCATCCAGCTCAGGTTTATCAGATAAATCATGTTCTAAAGAGGATCTTTTCTCTTCAATCCTGCGAATAGCACTGGATATCTCTGCATACAAGGCCTTGGCTTTGCACAATAGCTATAGGAAGCATAACATAGTATTAATAAGAGCTATTGGAAGCTAAAACTATAAATAAAAAAGACGACCAGAAAAATCCCAAACATGCAGCATCATTGCACCTCATCTGTTTCTTTCCGTAACCACTCCTGCTCTTCATAGCTACTGAACATAAGAGTTGATGGAGGTAGACAAACTGACAGAATATCAATAGGAGAATAGTGAAAGAATGCAATCATACTTCCACACCTGTAAAAGCAAATGGGGAAATTTTATTCTCTAAATAGCAGATGCAAATCCAAAAATTGAATGATCGAAGTGATTGCACGTTACTGGCAGACGACAAACTACATTCTTAAGGTATAGTACGATGTACGCACCCATAAAACCGGAGGCAATCCCGTTGGAGAGAATGACCACAGCCAGCAACACGGTTCGCAGTTGCATTGTTTGAAAAACTAAGATCCAAGAACTTCCCAAATGAGAGTCCCCAAGCAGCATCTGACATTACTACTCTTGGAGTTGCTGGTGGGACTCCTTCTATACGGGCACACTTGAGGCATCGATTCCACATCCATATCTTGTTATCCCACTCACCAGGCAGCTTCACTGAGGGTTGCCGTCTAATATGTATAGTAAGATTCCCTTGCTGGTGTGTATAACAAATGACATGGTCCTCAGCTGGCTCCTTGCATGATTGACAGGAAGGTATCTGGAACATGAAGTGCCATACATAAATAGCTCGAAAGTACTAAAATTGGACATAACAAGATGACTTCTATAAACTTTTACCTGACCAAAAAGATCATCCAGAAGAAATCGCCCAAGTGGCTTGTCAAAAGATCCATAAAACTTTATGCGAAGAAGCCGAGAACGTTCACATACATTTCCATTTAGAATACATCGACTTGAGAATGATACTAGTATGCTTTGACGACTGTCAGCAGCTGAATATGATTCATTAGAGGGTTCAAATTCATCTGATATCTCAAACTTTGACAGATCTGGCGATTCACTTGGTTGAAACTCCCCTTGACCTAAAGTTACTAGTGATCCTTCAATGGTATCATCTAGGGTGGTTGGATCTTTAAAAGGAGGGTAATGATGCTTCACCAACGATACTGGTAACCCGACGTCCGCATTGCAGCTGGCAGATCCTACAAGGTTATGTGGGCCATTACCAACTCTATGGTGTCTTGCCGAGGAAGCAGTATGAGAAATCACTGAAATAGCATTATCTGCAGATGTCATCTCTGGTATGGCAACAGAAACTTTAGGTAGACTAGCACCTTCATCAGCAAGGAATGATGTCTCAAGGGACAGATGATATGCCGCAAAGACGGCATACTGGAAGACATTCTTCACCTTCTTGAGTTCTTCACAACACAGACCCCTCAGCAAGACCTACAAAATGTCAAATGAAAGGATAACTAACATCGGTTTACAAATTCAACCTCTTGATATTTAAACTAAGATATAACTGCAGCAATATCGGTTTATAAATTCAACCTCTTGATATTTAAACTAAATATAACTGATGATCCTTTATGAGAATGCAGTCTTAAGATCTTTGTTTTCCTTTTTTTAACTCACATAACCATTTACGGAAACTCAAGATCATTGTAGGGATCAATTCAGTGACTAAAGAACAGGATGAAAGTTAATTAAGCATTTTCAGAATCAATATAGCACTTTAGACTGTACCTGATGATTAGCTACAGCTGATCAAAGCATAAGCAACCTACAAAATTTTACTAGAGTGATAATTTACTATGGCAGATGGTGTACGTTTAAGACAAATGATTAATAATAGTAAAGATTGTGTCGACTATAGAGGCAAGGGAGTCTAAAACTAAAAGAGAAAGGTGATATTACAAAGTATAGGTATTTTTCGAGTAGATATGATGTAGGTCTGGTTTGTACAGAAGTACTCACAGACCAAACAGAAAGATGAGAGAAGATGATTTGCTCTAGTGAATCACTTGGATTGCATTGCTAGCTTACACTGGACAAACATGAGTATACAAGAACCGATCAATTTCACTCTATTGTTTTCTTTGGCTTATACTGTTTTCTCTTTTCCCTCCCATTGCTTCCGGGGAAAAAAGTTGTCTTCCCTTCGGGAAAACACTTAATTTCGATGATATAGCTTCGCAGTATGTCAAGGTTTGCCATGAATAGTAAGACCACTGATCCTTTTCAATTACATCATTAAGATTCCCCAATAGACACTACATGAATAAGCATTTCATGAATGTTTGTCATTATAGCTCTTGGGAACATGAAACCGCCAAATTAACATTAAGATGTCCAGGGCATAAAAGTTTCAGTGAATTCAAATCATTTATGAATGGCAAGCATAACTATAATCATAGGAGTATTATATATTGTGGATTCAAAAGTGTGGAAAGAAGTGGACATGTCACGCTAAGAGACTGCTCTAAAGCACTTCCAAAAAAATTACATGACAAGCAAGTGAAATTTGAAATTTATCCATTCATGGAAAGAGGAGACCAGCAGAACAACCAGTCCGCCCTTTGTTCTGTTTCTAAGGCAATCTTCAGTTTCTTAGTAAGAGTGGGCGAGGATGTTCTGCATAAATAGTAGACATAGGTGATAAATAAGAGAATATCAAAGAGCTAAGCCATACAGAGTTTCACAAATTTAGCACAAGGTACTTTTTGAATCCAATGTACTTATGAAATATGCATGATACAAGTCTTAATTAGAGCTCAAACATATAATAGTTTTAGCAGAAGAAAAAATAATTTTTGAAGTCTGAGGCAGAGAAAATACCGTGCAACCTAACCGTGTGGGACAACCATCAAAAAACATCAAAGTCTTTGATGGCTTCTTGTTGAACTGGTTTGGAGGTTCATGCTCTTCAGAAACTTTTTCTAAATGAAAGAGCTCACAATATCCCAATCTAGCCATGGCTATGTTATCGATGGATGGGGTTATAAGAGCACCAGTGCACCTGGCTATCCGCTCCAGCAGTGGCCGCTTAACATTTAATACCAAAGAGATCTCTTTTTCCAGTAGATACTCCTGAGCATGAGAAGATACACTTTTCTCTACAAGTAGCACATTAGGATGGTGGTCCTCAATTTTTGAAACAATCATCTTCAGATGCTCCCTTTCCTGTTAGAATAATAGAACTCATAAACTTGTCCCTAATTACTCTTATCTCAAATTCTCGAATCATAGAAAGATAGACAATCCACCAATTACCTGTTGCAATAATGTGTTAAAAGATGCCAACTGATTGGGAATTTTTTGGTACTCAAGTGCTCCTCCTAACAGAAGCAATCTAGCATTTTTGCAGTGTGAATTCATTCGCTTGTGTTTGATATTCTTCGTACAGACTACTCCTTTAACAAGGGTGCTGCATTGAAACAAAACTGAATGACGAGACATGACTAGCCAAGCCTAAGACGCAAATGTTTAAAGAAAAGACTAGTTACCTCTCCCTTGGACTTCCAGAAGCTACACATTTCACCTTTACATAATAACCAGGATCCATGCTGCCTCCTTCACTAGTATCTGGCTTCACAAAATTCGCAGCTTGCCATGCTAGTGATGTAACTATGTCAATCCAGTCATCAGAACCGCTTTCTTTCCCCGACTTTACTCCTTCACCTTGCAATAACTGTAAGACAAGAGCCCTAAAATGGCCCTGTACAACAGCTTTCATAGGTTCCTTGTGATCCACATGCTCTTTATCCATGGTGGTAAGGTTTGCACTTGAAGAAAATATTGCAGCCGATTCTCCAATTTCATCGTCCTCATCATCATATGTGAAGAAATTATTTTCATCCTCATCATCTTCATCAAGTGGAGGAGGAAACCATATGAAATCACTATTTCTAAGATCGAACGGCTTTTGCTGCTTCTCTAGCTGGTTGTGATATACAGACAAATTTTCAACACTGGCATCAGCAGTCTCTGGATCCTTCGTCCCTTTCTCAAGCCTTCTTAAAACATATGAGGCTTCTTGATCAAAGGGACCATTATTCTGAGACCTTGGGATCTCATTTTGATCTTGCTGTACAGAATGCCCAGCTCTATTGGAAGTAAAACGAATCCTAGAGGGGCTGTCCGATGGACTTGATCCAGCTGACCTTAAACTGTAAAATTCATGTCTAGTACTAACACTACTCGAATCTATATCTGAAGTATCATGAAAATAGCTACTTGACGGACTAAAAAATTGCCTTGTTGAATCCCCTCCTTCGTCTTCATCACTCCTGATTATTAGCAAAGGAGTAACAAATTTTATTACCAACAAGACTAACAGTTCCTGTGTCCCAAAAGCAGCTTACAACAATATACGAAGTGTAATCCACAAGTGGGGTTTGGGGAGGGTAGAGGGTATACAGACCTTACCCCTACCTCATAGAGATAGAGAGGTTGTTTCTGATAGACCATCAACTCAAATTAAACATTTCCAAGCAATTTGAAAAAGGGAATAGAAAAATGAGAGCAATAACAACAACGAAACAATGTGAAAAAGGAGAGCAGTAAACAACACGCAGAGGAAAGAACAATAATGACAATAAAATAATGTGATAATCAAAGAACAAAAAAACCAGCTGATAACCAAAACAGAAGAACAAGAAACTACAAGAATAGTTTGATTGGACTCTGCACTCAACTGAAACAATTGTGAGCACTGTTCAATTCACATATAGGTAAATGAGCAAAACCATTATAAGTTCCAATCTCTGGTACAAACAATGTCAGAGGCTTCAAAAACTAAATCAACGATAAGATAATTTAATGATTATGCAGGATATATGTTCTTCCATCTAATATTTACAGATTTCAAAAGCACATCACATTGATAACAAAGTTAATACAAAAACTACAAAATGATACCCTTGCTCAGTACGTACCTGCTTGGCGAGTGACGTAGAGATATCGGAAACGGATGACCTGAAAAGGTTGTAAAACTACTCTTAACTGGTGTATGTGAAGAATAACCATCAAATCTGTCACTATTGAAATTTGGTGCTGCTGATTCTGTGCTTTCTCTAGGAGACTCAAAAGGACAAGTTTTGTCTCTATACTTCCCAACACCATTATTCCAAGTCCTTAACTCGGAACAAAACTTGCAAGACTTTATGCCAACCACTTCCCCTTTTGATCCAGATGCAACAACATCAAAACATCCATTACTGCGAGTACAACAATCACTGCAGAAAACTCCATTGCAAATTTGGCAATTGTACTTGTTGCAAGAATCGGTAAACCTCATCTTGCATTCCCAACAGATTTTTCCACTGTCAACATCCATGTTTAATCCACTCGTTCCCCGCGAAATCCAAGATTTAACTTTCTCAATCAAATAAAAAACTGAACTTTCAAATACTCCCATAGACTGGAAGTAATGAGTAAACCCCACCAAGAATGGCAACACAATTCTGCCTCAATTTATCAAAGTTCATAACTTTTTCTCCTAATTTGTATCTAAACACAATGGAAACTATCAAACCCCACAACAAAAAATGGGGGGGGTTCTTTTTTTTTTCTGCAATTTACATTAAGTATATATCTTTTTTCTTTAAAGAATGTATGTGAAAAAAAGTTCCCCCAAAAATCACTATATATTGGAAAGGGGGAAAACAGATTACAGTAATTTAGAGTGAGACCAATTATGGTATGTACACCAATGAAATGACCTGGAAGTATAAAATCTTGAAAACAAATAAGGAGTGAAATTAAAGTGCTTTTGACCAATATATAGATATTGAAACCTAAACACATAAGCTCAACCAATCCCAGAATCTTCAACAATAGTTCCCAAGGTCCAATTTTTCATTACAAGAAACACAAAATCCAGAGCTAGGTACCCATATAAACTAGTTATACTTAATAAAATCCCAAAAAACAAGAACCCCACCAACAGAAAAGTGTCAAGAAACACAAAATCCAGAGGTTGGTACCCAAATAAACTAGTTAAACTAACCAAAACCCCAAAAAACAACAACCCCACAAGCAGAAAAGTGTCAAAACAAAAGAATCCAGATCAAGAAAACACAAAAAGGGATTAAAGTTCCAATCTTTTGATGAATTGTTAATGGTTTTAAAGAACAAAGAGTACAAAAATGAAAAGGAGAAAAAGGAAGAGTATAGAATAGAAATTTTTCCCTTTTCTAGTGGCTCTAATCTCCATATACATTATAACCATAATCTGCTGCTTCTGCTTCTTCAACAAGAACAATATTTTATCTCTCTTTCCCATTTTCTCTAGCATGGCTTTTGCTTTCAATTTCATTTTTCACTTCTCAAACTAAACATTAAAATAATAATCCATTAAAATACTCTTCTTTTTTTGTAATTTGTGTATATATCAACATGCAACTTAGCTAAATAGAGTTCCACATGCATATATATATATATATATATATATATATATACAAAATACAACTCTCTTTTTCTATGTAGCTTTTGCTTTCTATCACTATCCACTTTATCTTTCTTTAAGGTTTATGTTCAAGAAAATGACACCCTTTTTTGAACTTGTTGTATATTCTTTTTTTTTATTTATTTATTTGGTTTGGTTAGAATTATTTAATTCTTTTATTAAACTGTTTTGTATTCTTTTCTCACTCATTGGTTAGAATTGGAATTTATTATATAAAATATATATAATGCTAAACTTGTGCTCTTTTTTGGATCTTTCTTGCTTTTTTTTTTAATTCTCACATGGAGTTTGATATTCACCTAAGATTGATTTTTAAAAATTTGTGTTGGATAAATTTATATTTGAATAAATATTTTTTAATAAAAATATTTCGTGTTTTGATCTTTTTCATTGATGATTGAGAACGTAATAGATGAAATGAGACTCGATGCACAGTCTCACATACAAGTCTTATTCTTTTTTCACCCAACAAGGATTGTGATGGAATGATAAGTATTCTTTCATGTTAAATCAGAGAATCTGACTACGTCCCCCTAAGTACGGATTGTCTTTATTGGGGAGTATTCTCTTTTCATGGATCAATCATAAGACCTTTGTCTGCTTCGATATATGTTGAAATACGTAAACCATCTAAAAATTCAAAGTTATTTTAGTTTTCTCATTTTTTAACTTAGCCTATGGCATAAAGGCATTCGAGTTACATCTGAAACTTTGTGTATTCATCTTTCCTACTATTAAATTTTTCATATTCAACTCACCGGACAGCAAGAACTCCATTTTCTTATCTATGAGCGGTTACATTTTGAATTCGCATCGAAAAATCTCACATTAAATAATAAAATATTTTTGTAATAAAGACGATTATGTATTTAGAAAAACTCAAACCGAAAATATTTAGTTAAACTTAACTACATTCTCAATATTGAATAACATAGTATGGAATTAAGTATCCTTACTTTCTTGATTACTTGATACCATCTCAATATGTTCCTCAATTTTATTATTTAAAGTTTATATATCTTTGTTATAAAAGTAATTCATATATATCTCTATTTTTTATATAAATAACTCATAATAAAGATATATCAGCTCTAAATAACATAATCATATGCTTTTTTCGTTTATAATATTAAATAAATCTTTTCTTCCTCTGAATCTTATTTAAAGATTATTGAATTCCTTGAGCTGCTATTGGTCAGAAACAAAGAATGGAATTATGTCAGCTGCAGTAAGCAAGTCGTAAGGAATCATTTATTAAGCGGAATGAAATAGATAAGAATATTTTTTTCGAATTTTTTTATATAAATAATTAATTTTATTATTTTGATTAAAAAGTTTAAAGTACATTAGTTTTAAAATTAACTAATATTTTAAATTAAATAAAATAATATTAAATTTTCAATTTTTATCATTTATCTTATGTATCACTTTGCTTGCGTGTTGTAGGAATAATATATTTTTCATTTCCTTCTTATGGTTGGTAAACAACTTTTTTTAATATAGTTTTGATTCTTTAAATAAATAAATGTTAATGAAGTAAAAATATCGTTTGAATCATTTTAAATTGCATTATTAAATAATTTGTCGTATCATATTTAAGTAAAAATATTTATAGACACAAAGTTACAAACATGTGTTATGTAGATATTGAAATTTAAATTTAATTTTGATTTAATTTTTAATTAATAGAAAGATTTGCTTTTTGATTTTTCGTATAAATTAATGCCTTCTGCTTTCTTTACATATAGTCAGACTTGTTATAATAATATTCCATTATAACATATTGTAGCAATTATTTTAGGGTAGAAATTAAACCCAGCTTAAAAATAAAGCACCATTTTTGTCATTTTCTCTAAATTAATAAAGTATATAATTATTTCCATAATTTTTTTCCAAAGTTTTCCTCTTTTCATGTCTTTTCCTATTTCTTGACATTTCATGAGAACACATATAACCAAACAAAAAGAGAAAAAGAATGTAAAAAGTGTTTATCAACATCTCTAATAATAGTTGACAGTTCGATGTATTATATTTTTACTATACGTAAAATATAAAAAAGAAATGAATTATAAGCATTTTTTCTTATTCTATATTATTTGTAAAAATCTATTTTTATCATTTGAATATGTGATTTTTCGATTACATAACAATAATTTATTAGTTACATCAGAACTTTTTTCGTTAGAAGTAACTCTAATAATAGTAGCCCATTAGAATGTTGTGTCCAAACAGTTTATTTCCCCTCTTTAGGGTTGGTATAGAATATCGAAAATCAAATAATCGAATTGAGTCAAAAAGTTTAGTAATTTGGTATTTGGTAATTCGACATTTAGTAATGGTATTTAGGGATAAAATTTTAGAAATATATATATGGTATTTGAGTTTGGATTTGGTATGAGACTTTAATACCATTTGGTATTTGATATTTTTTTTCGAATCAGATTATTTATTCAATAAAGGTCATATATCAACATATTCATTATTCATAATACACATGCATTTTAGTTGTATCAATTTATTTTTCTTGTTGTCTTCTTACTTGTTGATATTGTATTATATCGTGCCTCCGGATTAAAAAATAGAAATAATTGGAGAAATAATATTAACTTTGTAATACAGTAAACTATATCGTATTATTAAATATGTTACCGTACCAAATCGAAATTTAATTTACCGTCCGAATCACCAACCAAAATTTTGAAAAAAATTGATTTTGATGCTAGCTATTTTCAAATAATCAAATTATTAAACTCAAAATTTAAAAAATTTAAATCAAATACCGAACATCCACGCCTATTCCTCTTTTTTCCATTTTGAGGAAAAAAGGAATAATCTCCTATCTTTATCTCACTTTAATAAATAATTCTCATTGTTTTAATACATGTGAACTATATTTGATTATACCAAAAGAAAAAGAAGACTTTAAAATTCATTTTAATATCATAATATAATATTTGTATGATTACAAAAAATAAATTGGATTAGAGAAAATGGAACCAAAAATGAGGTACTACATAATAATTCTACCCATTGAATTAAAATTCCAAGTAAATTACCAAAGAAGAAAATCATGAATAATATACCATATGATCCATACTCTCTAGAAAACCCAAAAAAAAAAAAAGATTTGTTGCACTTAATTTAATTTTTAATCCATTTAACTTTTTATCTTTATTTTGTAATTTTTTAATGTAACTTTTTTTCTGACATATTTAAGATAATATACTATCAAAAATAATTTAATATATTATATCATTTTTTATTTAAAATCATAAAATATATATAAAAAAGATTTTATTTTTATAAATTTTATATCAAATCAACATCAGATAAATAAATTGAAACAAATATCGGTAAACCTAGGGCTTAGGTTTGTTGAGAAAACAACATCCATGTGTCAATTTTCAAGTTATGTTTTGCTTTATGCCTAATTGCCCCATGTATTTGTCTGTCTTTTTCTTAATTTTGCACCCCCTTTTGTAATACTACTCTCTTTTTCTTGTTGGCTTTTTTCTTTAATAATTATTAATAATTCATGAAAAATTTCCTCATTTTTTTCCAATGTTTTTATAAAACAATTAATTGAAGGACTGAATCCCTTTTTTTTAAACTTTTCCTTCTTCATGTTTACTTGTATTAACACCTAAAAGATTCTCAAATTTGTCTCCAATATTATTCATGTGATCTTAAAGGGCCTTTTTTTTAGTGTTAAAAGAAATTGTTTTAGGTACTTATCGAGATATGCGATAGGTTGGTTGGATTTCTCCTTCATTAATTTAAATTTTATAGAACGTTTTATATTGATGACAATAAGGAGAGAACATCTGACCTACTCTCCAATAAATTTAGAATTCGTTTGTATTAGTTTATTATACATAGTTTATAAGCTACAAATAATCATTTGAAGTTTTAAAAATAATTTTATAAATAATAAGTTACACGTTTGTATAGGAATTGTTAATAAACAATTAATGCATTTGACAAAAAATACACAAACAAATCATATTTATAAGTTAATTTAATTAGCTTATAAACTTAGTTAAATATTAAATCATACTACCAAAATACAAAAAAAATTATATTTATAAGTTAATTTAATCAATTATAAAATTAGTCAATATCTTCTTTTGATTCAATGTATATTCAAATTATCTGAATTAATAAGTTTAATTAAACTTTTTTATCAATATCTTCTTTTGATTCGATATAAATTCAAATTAATCTGAATTGATGAGTTTAATTAAACTTTTTAGGGTTTTAGCCTTTTTAGGTGCAACCCCACAAAAGTCTTTCTCAAATAATAGTAACAATAATAAAAGGTGACACATCATTTCTTCACCATTTTGTGTCATTTACATGTAAGGAAATTAAAATTGAAGGATAAGAGAGAAGACAATTTATAAATCATCATCATTCATGAGTCATCACCTAGGTTGAGTATATTGTCATTTTTTTTTATATATATATATATATATATATATATATATATATAATAGTTATATTAAATGCTTATGTATAATACATGTTATATTTCCTTGCATACATTTTTCAATTGTTTTTTAGGGGTCAATAGTTGGAGTAATTTCTAACATTTTTTTCCTTAAAACATTCATTTTGTTTACTTTACTTTGCATTTTTTGTGCTATTTTGACCTTGTAAAAAAGTAGTACTTAACATATTTCCTACAAAACATTTAACTTGTCCTTCATACTAAAATAAACAGTCCAAAAAAAATATATTATTTTTTTTAGAAAATTAGATATAATTAAGTGCATTTTATTTTTCATTTTGATGTTAGTAATAATTATTCTTAGAAATAATAAAAATTAATTACTTATCATAAAAATTTAAGTGAAGGACATATACACATATTTCAATATTATAATTGCAAAGATAATTCTTTTTTTAGAAATTTATTAAAGAAAGATAAAGAAAGAATATTAGTTGAAAAAGATAAAAGGAAGAATATTTTGTTAAAGAAAGTTTAATAATTTAAATGATTATAATACAATAATGAATAAATAAATTAAAAAAATTAAAATGTGATAAGTAAAATAAGTAATATTTAATTTCCATTTCATATCTAATCACATTTAATATTATAATGAGATGACTTTTTGGGAGCTGTGGTCATTAAATTCTTGGATCCATAGGCTGGCCACTAAAAATTAATTCCAACATTTAAAACACACATTTATATTTATTTATATTTGAGGGGTTAATATATATTTTATTTATCGAGTTTATTTCGATTTCTTTAATTTAGTTTATTGTAAAATTAGGCTAATAAATAATTAGATTGAATCGGTGAAAAAATTTATCGAAATATTTTTAAGAAATGTTTTTTTGATATAAGGGGAAAAATTTATTAAATAGTTAGACAAATTGCAAGAAAATATACTTTAAGTTTAAAATTTAATAAAAATCGAACGAATTGATTTACGATACGATTCTCAGCATATTCTTAGTTGTCTATTTTAACGCAAATAACATTTAAGCGGATAAATGACCCCCACCCAACCCCCACCAAAAAAATAAAATCCAATAATACTACTCCATTCGAATTCTTCTACTTACTCAATATTAAATTGATGATTAAATGAATATTATTTAACAATTCATTTCATTAAATTATTTTTTATTGATGATTTGAATTTAAATCTAACTACTAGAAATAATCAAATTAGTTTGAGAAAAGTTACTTAATATTAAGGGAAAAGAGTTTGAAAATAGTTCAGAATATGGTATTGTTACAATAATTTTAATCAAAATTCAAATATATTTCAGATATTTTTCTATGATATTATTGGTAAAAAAAAGAGTTCATTGCAATTATCTAAAATATGATGGTAAAATATAATAATTTTTTTTTAGTATATTTAATTAACCAAGTTTAAGAAGGAGTCAAGGTAGTACTAAATTTTTTTTATAGTTATATATTTGAGCACCTTCAACAAACATCATTAGTTTTGACCCTAAAATGGTGTTATTTTTTGTGATACCTTTTTTCTAGGGAAAGTTCACATTGTTCCCAAGAAATATTCCACATAAGTTTTATTAATTAATTTTAATACAAAAGTACATATGAAAAAATAAAATATATAGAGTTATCTCTTTAGTCTATTTAAAAAAGAATACATTTTAAATAAAATTTTATTTTAACTTTTCACGTTATATATTTAAAATTATAAAATTAATAAACATAATAGATTTGTATATATTTTTAATTCAGATTTCAAAATTAATTTTTTTTATTTTCTTAAATTTTATGTGTGAAGTTAAAATAGAAGAAATAAATTAAAGCTAACAAAGTATCCAATAAAGTGAACATTGTATGACCAATAAAAGTGTGAGAATATTATATTATATGATTTTCCTAAATTGTAGCCATTATCTTACTTTTTGAAAATATTAGCATTAGTTGTACATGGTGGGTATCTTAAATAAACAAAATAAAATCTTTTCTTTAATCTTATAATAAAATTATACCTTCTTGGAATGTAATAGGGTTAGAATTAAATTATCATTTGTTTTTGGGAAATTGATGAAAGATAAAAGAAATATTCTAAATTAGAGTTTTATTAACAATATAAAGGAACAAAATTTAGTAATAATATTGTTTTCTCGTTTAATAATTTTACACGATGCAAGTCTAATTAATCGACGTCTCAAAATAGATACTGAATCACAATTTTTTTAAATGTAAAATAGTCATTTAGAAAAGTGGTGGTCTATATTTGTTTCCATGACTTAGAATTGCAATTTTTTCGAATTAGTTACCTTATTCGTTTTAAAATTACTTGTTTTGTTTTACTTTTTGAGAGTTAAATTATATAATTTTGATCAATATTTTATGATATATATATATATTCATCAGATTGAGTGGAGAGAATTACAAGTTTTAATAGAAACACTTTTTATATAATTAAATTAATATACGAAAAATGAAATATGACAAACTAATGTGAGAGGGGAAAAATAGTAAATTTGTCAATTGTTGGATAAAAGTTGTGGTATTGTCATGAAAAATAGAAAGAAAAGACAAAAAAGGATTGATAGAGATTAAAGTTTTGACTAATTGAATAATTTCTTTTGTCTATTGAAATGAAAAATAATTTTTCTCTTTTTCAAAAATGCACTCAATTATTTGCAAAAAGAGAAAATGAAAGCTTCTTAAATCAATAATGTCATATTGCTTAATGGAGTATTGAATTTTTTACTTTAAATTTCTTCGATTCTATTATTTTAAAATGGTGCATTATTTAGGAAAAGAAATAGATATCACAAAAAATAAAAATCATTCATAAGTATTTTGTACGAAAAAAAAATCACCTTTTATCATCACTAATTATCTTTGTTATCACAATCAACGCAATTATTGTCAATCATTATTATCGTCGTCAATCATCAAGCATTTTTGTCATCACAATAACCACTAGCAACCATTACTATTTATATCGTCAATAATTATCATATCTATCAACGTATCTCTTATTGCCACCATAGCCATCATCGTCACCATAGCCACGTCCTCTACCACTTCTATGGTCAATTTCTACTACTAATCATCTCCACAGTTAGAATTATCACCGCCATCAATTATCACTAATAACACATCATTAATCACCACACATTTTTCCATAATCTTTGTTGTCGTCATCACCACATCCACCATTGTTATCTGTCACTACCTTCACGGAGACTAATTCTACTACCAACCACCTCCACTATCACAATTAGCATCGCCACCAATTACGTCCACCAAGACATCGTCGATTATCGCACATTTTTTAGTTATTATCATCGCCACCGCCAACTACTACTAACACCAACCAACTTCGTTATCAGAACAATCACCGCTTCTATTAATTAACTGTCACTATCACACCAGTAACTATAACACCAACCATCTCTACCATCAAACTATCACAAACACATTACTAGCTAAGTCGCTAACATCAATCATTACCACCACCACTATAAACCACTTTTACCATCACTAGAGAACATAATATTTCAAAATTTTATCAAGTATTAATTTATATTTTTTACTATGTAATTATTTTTATATGAATCGTATATTTATAATGTTTTTTTTTAAAAAAAATATGCATCTTCAGATGTTAAAACACAAATAATCTTTAATTATTCATTGTTTAGATCTAAAGACAATATCATAACAATTTTAATATGAAATCCGATTCTAATGTCTTAATTTAAATGAAAACAACAAATCATTTTCTTTTCTTTTTCACCCTTTAATTAACAACAAATAAGGCCTTATTTTGGGTATCTATCAATATTTCTCTCTAAAACTTTTAGGTATGAAACTAGAATAATTTGGAAGAATACCTAAACCTCTAAAATTAGGCACAAATAATAACTTTTACATCTTAATTAATCAATGTATATTATTATTACATTTTATACTAATGCAACTTGGTCAATGTAAATGAGGTGCACTGACTTGAAATTGTCACTTTGACCATAAACTTGGACAAGCAAAGTGGTAATGTTTTTTTAAAAAAGAGGTTTTTTTATTTTACAAAATGTATAGTCTATAATCATGATTTTGTCTGCCAGTTTATTGGAGGGTTTGCTATTGATATTTATATTGTATATTTAAATTGATCGCAAAAATATTGTGAGAGGTGATTAAATGAGATATAAATTATTTGTCGTTTATCGAGAATATGATCTTAAATAATATGAAATGAAACTTAAAGATTAAGGTAGAAGATTAGCCGATAAACGAGATGGTCATTTGCAAGCGCTTGAGAGGGTCACATTAATTCGACCTAAATGTTGATTACAAATTAAAAGGTAGTCTATTTTTGGGTTATTTTTGCAAAGATTTGAAATGCTATTTTTGGACCATTTATGTAATAAGTTTACTTAAACTATTAATATCTAGACTAGCTCATTTTAGACGTAAATTAATTTGTTTTAAAGAAATTACATAATAAGTCATATTTTATTATCATATATATCATTATTATTATTTTATTTTTAAAATATTATCTAACTTACAACTAATTAAGAGTCTTTGATCATATATTGAGAAAGATATATACACCTACATACATACTCTATACTTTAGCTACCAGATACATTAAAATAAGGTGAAAGGCGAGCAACAGACCAAAACTTAATGTGTATCGCAGATAAATGTGAATCACACTAGATACATCTATCTAGTGTGATTCACATGTATCTCATGTACCAGATACGTGGGAGAGTGACCAGCGGCGAGCGAGATCAGAGAAAGGCGCGAGAGAATTCTTAAGAGTCTCGGGTATATGTGAATCACTTTGAATACATGTATTCAATTTATCTAAATAATTTACAGCTAATTTTGACTATATATATATATATTCTGAAATACATGTATTTGAATATATTTAAATATATCAAAATCTGATAGTATTATAATGTTACAAATTAAAATATATCTAAGTAATTAGCTACAAAACTATGATAAAATTTATGTAATTAAGTTTCCCATTTTGCCCCCCTAACATATTGATTGTCATTTCTTGAGAAAATTTGTGTGTTTGGTACAAAAACTGACCAAATTATGAGTAGTACTTCTTTTAGTGTACAATCAATTTAGCTGTATTAGCCGTCGGCCAGATATTATAATGTCACATTTTAAAGAAAATTAAAACGGATTCAAGATTTAAAATTCTACGAAAAAAACATTAATTTTAATTGAAAAGTTTTCAAAGGTTATTTTTGTTATCAATATATTGATTGAATTAGTGAAAAAAAATAGTAGTGTTATCATATGAAAAAATAAAAAAAAATGTTTCTTATCATTTCAATGAGAAATTATTTTTCATTATGTATTTTGTTTCCTAATCTAGTTCTGTGAGAAATGAGTGAGAAAATTATATTTTATAACATAAATTTCTCGCTAATTTATGATGAGAAAACTTTTTAAATAATTTTAATTTTTTAAAAAAATATTGTTAATTAGTAAATATACTCCCTCTCTTTCTATTTAGTGACACGTTCGATCATATGGAAGCAACCTTTGACAAAATGCAAAGTAAGATTACGTACAATTATCCCTTACGATCGAACCCTTCCCTGAACCTTGTGCATAGCCCAAACTTTAGTGAACCAAAATCCCTTTGAAATGTTAGTATGTTGAATTTTCTTTTTTAAAAAATATTAATAACAAGAGAATTGAATGATTAATATATTTTTATTTATTTATTTTTATCTTTGATTAACACATTAATTTCTTCTAATAATGATATAAAAAATTTTAAATAATGATTTCTCCATTTTAATTTATTTTTTACCTTCTTTTTAAGTACATTATCATGAAACTATAATAATATTTTCATACAGTATACGTATTTTTATTTTAAGATCATAAAATTAGAATTTTTAATTATTTTTCATTAATGATTTGCCCAAGAAAATTAAAACTAAGAAATGAATATATAGTATAGTTTTTTTTTTTTTTTTTGAGGAGTAAATAGAAACGTAACATTAGAATAGACTACTTTTAGACTTCTCAAAATGGCCGCCACTTCATATCATTCAATGTGCAATTTTTAATGACAATTTCAAAGTTGTCCAACTAATTATTTAATTAATTAGTTAATTAATTAATTATGAGTATAATTCAGTTTAGCACAATTAGTTTCATTACTATTAATCCCACCATTACTAATACATCATATTTAATATTAAACTTATACAGTTTATTAAATGACTCTTTATTTTTTTAAGATAAATTATATTGAGATTAGTTATTTTGATATTACTGTCTGATTTGGTATATCATAAATAACATGCATAACATAATTTCTAAGAAAGTTGTTTACAAAAATATGCCCATTTTATTGAATTAAAAAGGACTTTGAGAGACCTTATGGTATTTCTGTCATTTTATTATTTTTATCATCAGATAACTAATCATGACAATCTTTCAGGAATAGTCATTGATACTAATTACTAATTTTGATATAACTTATTTTAGAACTAGCAATTAAACAAGAGATTAAATTTTTGTTTGACCATTATGCTAAACAACCCCTTAGAGTGTGTTTGGTATGGACTAAAATATTTTTCAAAAATATTGTCCGATTTTCTGAAGTTTGATTAGTAACAATAACAACAACAACATAACAACATATCCAATATAATTTTATAGATAGGGATGGAGCCACCTTATTGTCGGGGGTTTGGATTGCAAAAAATTATACTCCCTTTATTTCAATTTATGTGGTACTTTCCATTTTTCAAAAGTCAAACAATTTAAGTTTGACTAGAAATTTTCTCCTAGAATTTTCAATTTTTTTGAAATGAAATTTATATATTTGTAAATTACGTAAAAAGTACATGAATCACAATAATTGGCAATTCAAAATAGTTACATGAAAAATTTTACGGTCAAAATTAGCCTTGTTTGAATTTCGAAATCCGAAAAGTCTCACATAAATTGGGACGGAGGGAATACTATTTATATATGGTTAAAATCATTTTTTTATGTATATATAGTATGTGTCGAACCCCCTTCGATTAATTCGTGTGCTTATTTCTTCAGATTTTTAACCCCCTTAATGAAAGTCCTGGTTCCGCCACTATTAAATCATAGGTGTCGTCTTGAGAAGATAAAGTGTATCCAAACCTTATCCCTATATCTAATGAAGTTATTTCAGAAAGACCCTCAATATATTCCAAAAAATTAGCAAATTATTTTTCGAAAACATTTTTCATCAATTTTTTTTTTCTTATAACCAAACAAATCTTTGATACTTTGAGGTGTTATAAATAAGTCTAAAAAGAGAGGGCATTGAAATCTTTTCCTCTTTGGCTGCACAAGTTAGCCCCATGATGTAAACATTTTCCTCCTCTTGAAAATAATATAAACTTCAACACATCCTAAACTTTTCATTTCCCATTCAAAAACAAGAAAACAATTGAAGATTACAAAAAGAGCAAAGGGATCAAAAATGTATAAATTTGATCTTAGAGGTTTGATTTTTCTTCTTGTTTTACTAATTACATCAACAAATATTGTTTCAAGCATAAGAGATATTGAAGAGAAGAATTATTTGCTACAAAATCAACTTCCAAGAGGACCAAGTCCACCTTCTGGTCCATCTCCATGCCATAACAAGCTTGATCCTTTCAATAAAAACAAATTTTCGTTTCATCTAGATTATGTCATATGTCCATAATATTTTCGATCAAACTGATCGACGTGAAATTTCACTAAGTAAAGTCTGAAGAGGATAGATTCATCACACATTCATATTTGTTTCTAAACTATGTAGTTAGGTTATTTCAGGTAGAGTTTGATCATTTATATTATATGATCATTCAACTATTGTAAATGATGTAATAATGTTATTTTTCTTTCTTTCTTATTTTGTAACAGAAAAATCACTCGATTAATGAAAATAGAATAGCAAAGTTAATCTTTTTTTATTTTATATTAAAAAAAGTCAATTTACTTTTGCTATTTCAAAATAAATTTTCACTTTTAACCTATTAAGAATTCTTCCCCTCCATTTTGTTTTTAATATTAATTACTTATTTTTGAAATCATTTTAAACGTGATACTAAACATTAATTAATAAAAATAATATGATACTATAATCGTATCAATTATTATTTTCTTAATAAATATGTCACGCAGGTTTGAAGTCAAAAGTTAAATTTTAAAAATTCAACAATAGCATAGACATAGACTATAGGACTATTGAATATTTTAAATATCCCAACCATTACCATAGAAAATTTTATTTCCACCAAACATATATTAACAACAACTATTTATAATTAAAGCTTTTGAGTTCATATTTTAGGTATGGAGAAAATTTTATTGAAAGTGTCATCTTCGGAATACGATCCTTATAATGAGAAATTCAAATTTAAACAGAGCACAGTAATACTGAACAACACATAGCCGAATTTAACAAGCATCGTTGTTTTTCCAAGCTCAACAACTTTTTCCATGTAATTAAAATGAGTTATATAGAGTCAGAATCAAAATTTAAAATTTATAAATTTAATTTTTTTAAAAAATTATTAGATTATAAATTAATAATTTTATACATATTCAATAAATTTCTTACGGTAAATTCAGATTTCGAATCAAAATTAAAAAATTTGGCCGAACTCATAAGAACCACACGTATGTCAAGTTGTATATTGATTGGATTCCTTTATTATTCTTTTGGTTTCAAATATTGTGTCACGTTATAAAATTGTTGTTTGAAAATATACTCTACGACTTAGAGTATATTTGATATGACATAGTCACTAGTAAAATCATTTTCGTTACGTAGAGTAGAGTGAGCGTACACAGATTTTATCACTATTTCATATAAATATAAAGACTATTTATGAAAGATTGTAAGTTTAAGTATGTCAAAACGATGAATAGATTAATGAGAAAAAGCATAGCAGTAAAATTAGAAAAATGTACAATCGACAAAAGAAAAAATAACAGTAATAAAATAGTACGACAATTAAAATTTAATAAACCTTTTTTTATTACAAATTAATTTATTATTTTTTTAAAAAAATTATACATCAATTTCAATAGTTGAAGTTGAATAATCAAACAAGCAAAGTAAGTCTTTAATATGTACAAGGTACATTAAAAACTATTGAGGCATTCATTGATCCTTTCTCTTTCAATATCTTATAAGAAGCAATTTTTATCTAATTTTATTTGAATTTTTCATTCATTTTCTACAGTAAATTTTTGTTAATTGAAATGAATTATCGATACGAATTGAAGTGTAATTTATTAGAAATTGAAACATTTTTATTTATCCATTTAGGTTGCAACACGTTCTCTAGCATATGAGCCAAATTGTTGAGTTAGTATACTCTTTATCTTTTTAAATTTGTGACTTAATTCAGAATATGATGATTAAATTAACTAATATTCGCCTAAATTCAGATTAAAAAAAATTATATTTAAAATTATATAAATTATTATAAATTACAATAGTTAAAATACAATTTCTTTTAAAAGTATCTTTAAAATATCGTGGTTAAAATAAATTCTTTAACCATTCCAATATTAACTTATTTTAATTAATAATAGATTGAATTGACTTATTTTTAAGTATTTTTGGCTTGTAAATATTTTTTAATTCTACTTTACTTCAGGCTTAAACAGAACTTTATCCGTTCAGTTTTATTTGTTACTTGTTTTTAAAATATTTTTATTTTTATTTGTCTAGATATTATATCAAGAAGAGATTTTTTTTTTCTTCATATTTTATCCTTAGCATTAAATACTATACTCCAAATCATTTACTACGATAGTGTGATAAAATCACTAATAAATAGTAAATGATTTGGAGAATAGTTCAATTACACCGTTTGTAGATTGTTAAAATTATTTATTTACTTATTTATATTTTAAATATCTTTGATGAAAATTTTAATTCTAACCACTATTTCTCAATCAACTCTTCGGTATGAAACGAGTGAAAGAATCATAATCTGTAATGCAATATAAATTTATCAATAATTCACCATGAAAAAAACTTTTGTTTCTAATAGTAATTTTTATTCATCATTTGATATGAATAAAAATATAACTTTGTCATTTATCAAAATAAATTACAACAAAAACAAGTAAAATAAAATAATCAAAACCTAAGTTACTCTCTTATCCATATTTTGTACAAGTCTACGCATTTGAAATCTCCAAAACAAAAAATAAGTAAATCCAAATCCAATTAACACAAATAACCATATATTATCTTCTTTATCTTCATTTTCTTCTATTTCAACTATATTAAATTCTTCTCTATTTCCATTTCCCGTTATACCCTCGATTAAATGACCATATAACACATATGCCCTCTTCCTATTTCCCACTACAACCGCCGTAGCAAATCCTTCTACATCAAGGGTAGTTTCGTCAAACACCACTCCTTCGTCCCAATTATTCTCACTCTTTATATAATAAAGTTTATATTGACTTACTACAAGAACGACGCCGTCGCTTCTAACGGCGATTCCATCACCCGCCGTTAAATCTCTGTTTAAATTAACAGTCTTCGCCGTTCCGTCGTTAACGTTGACTTTGTACATTTTGCCGGTATTTGATTGGACGACGAGTAAGTATCCATCGGAGATGAAAACGATGCCGTTTAATCCGCATTTGTGATAGTCTACGGTGAGATCCACGGGATGAGATTTGAAGATCTCCGATCTAGAGAAAATTGAACCTTCGCCGTCGATGTTTACTTTCCAGATGAAGTCGCCGTCGGAGTTTGTGACGTAAGCGTTCCCGGAGGAATCAACGGCGACGTCGTTGGCGGCAGCGGGGTGAACTATCTCTGTTACGGTTGCGATCGGATTTTGGTCGTTTTTGTCTAGGAGCGGGGTGAGGAAGATGCGGCGGCGGGATTTGAGATCGTAGGCGGCGAGTGCGTTGAAAGGGGAAGGATGAGTGGCGGTCGGGGTACGGTGAATGCAAGCAAGGAGGCGATTGTTACGGCGGTCGATAGCGAGGCCGAGGAATGAGGAATTTTCCGGTAAATCTGTATCGGAGATTAGGGTTTCAGCTACGCCGGATTCGGAAATTGAGAGGAGTTTCTGGTGACGAGTACCGCCTATGATGAAGTTGTGAGATTTAGGATCCCAAGTGAATGACTCCGGGTAGAGAGACGGTGATCGGAAAGTGATGACGTGGCCGGTTTTAGCGGCGGTGGCGATGATGAAACTGACGGAGATTAAAAGGGCAAATAATGATTTCATTGTAAAGTTTTGGAATTTCTGGTAAGTTTTTTTTTTCCGACGGAACATAATTTATAAAAAAAGTTTTTATTTTTATTATTTCCATTCAAACTAAAAAAAAAACTTGGCCAGCAATCCAATGAATATTATTTAAAAAGATAAAATATAGTTATCAAATACCAGATCATAAAATATCAAAATCTAATAAATATATCAAATCATATCGAGCTAATTTGATATGATAATAATATAGTACTCTAAATATTAAATATTAAAGTTACGATATTAAAATATTTAAAAAAGTTTTTATTTTTATTATTTCCATTCAAACTAAAAAAAACTTGGCCAGAAATCCAATAAATATTATTTAAAAAGATAAAATATAGTTATCGAATATCATATCATAAAATATCAAAATTAAACAAATATGTCGATCATATCGAGCTAATTTAATATAATAATGATATAATACTCTAGATATTGAATATTAAAGTTACGATATTAAAATATTTAAATATTATTCTATACCTTATTATGCTCACCCATACGAACTACTATTAACATTTCATTGAAACTATAGATAGCCATTGTTAATATTTGAAATTTCAAAGTTTGAAATATATATTTTTTTAAATAAGTTTAATTTCAAAGTTTGAAATATACTTTTTTGTAAATAAGTTTCATTTCGAGTGAGTATAATTACAAATGATTGATTACATTTTGAGGAGCCTAGATATGAATATTTGAGCGATTTGATGTATAATATTGTATATGAGTGTATAAATATCTCATATAATATGTGATACACTTGTTAATTTAATGGCCATCTCGTATTTTATGGTTGTTTACTCCTATATTGATAACTAAAAGTACTTATTATTCATGCTCATAGTTGATATATGTATTTATTTATTTAATTTTATATATGTATTATTTGACAGATATATCTATTTATTTAATTTTATATAAATTTAATTATATATTCATACAGATTCAAAGTTAAAGAGTATAAATGTCGTAAACACACTAACGTATTCAAATTAATTATTTGACATTACAGGACCTTACATCTATAAATGAAATACAGGTATACGATGAAAACGGAAGTGCTAAATAATGTAAAAGTTAGAGATTGACTCAGCTTTGTTTTACTTTTAAGCAGTGTAAAATCGAATCGTAATTGATAATTTGATTAAAAAAAGAATTTATTTATCTATTAGTTTAGTGTTTTCGATAATGGTTCTAATTTTTTTTAAATTATCGAGTGGTTGATTTTCAACGATTTGAGGCTTTTTCTTTTATCGAATAATCCAATAGAAAATTAATAAATTATATTTTTAGCATTTGGTATATAAAGGCCTTAACTCAAGTGTACATTCATATTTTTATTTCTGGATGTTTCAAACTCTCAGTTATTCTACAATGTGCCTGTATTTACTTTTGAACAAGTATCGATCAACTAATGTGTACGCTTCATTTGGTTAGTTAAATTGTTTCGATGTGATTTTCAATGGTTATTTTTTGTGTCAATTCTTAACGATTAAACCAATAATCGAACTGATAACGATCAATAACCAATAAGTCGATAACCGATAGGTCAAGTATCCTTGTTCTTTAACAATTTAGTATGTTTACAACTCAATAATTAATAAGTCAAATCGATAAACTTCAGGAATCAAAGCGATCAATATGTAAGCCTAATTTTATCTTAAAATTCATCGCTAAAAGACTCTTAATTGATAAAACTTCTTAAAATTCATCGCTAAAGGAAATTAACATAAAAAATTTATTATTTAGCTACAAAATTTTATCAGTCACTAACTTTTTTTTTATTATATAATGCTCTAATATAGAGTGCAATTAACTTAAAGATTCATACCAATAATAGGCCGTCCAAACTACTCTTCATAAAAAGTGGTGAATGATTCCCTAATATTTATTTTATCTTCTTATAATATAATGCTATAAAAAATATTAAAGAATAATGTATACGTTTTGCAATAATTTCAAAAATCTTGAGTAGATATGACGAAAAATGAACCCCACATGCACCATATTTTTCATAGAATTATTAAGCTTCACTAATTTGACTTGTAACAAATTAAAATCCCATAATAGTAATTTAGAGTTTCTTGCATAAATCAACTAATCTAAACGTTGAATGTTAATAGCTTAATTGGTTGATTCTTAAATTGTTACATTATAAATTTACTATTTAATCTGCCGTAGCTATATGCTAATATATTTAGTAGCTAATACTCATAGAGTTTCTGATAATTATCGCTAATTCATCTTTTTAAATTGAAAAAATTTATCAGTCGCTAATTCTTTTTAATTACTTCAAATATTATATACATACTTGTCTCAATTTTCTCACTAAATTATTACAAAATATTAGACCAAAGTAATAATAGAAAAAAAAGAGAATAGAATTATTGGAAGCAACACATGCAACATAGTTGTTTTAAGAGTGTTGATAATCAATCATGCTATAACATCAATTGTATTAATTCATCATTCAATAATTAAGTGTTTAAAAAACAACAATATTAAATTTAAAAAAATAAAACATAAATAAAATATGTAATAAAAAGAATAAAATGGTGGGACACCAAAATGCACCGAACCACATGCATTTTGATTGACTTGAAGATTAAGTCTTCACCATACAGCTCATAATCACACTACTATACAAAATATAAATAAAATTTTTAAGTAATAAATATTTATTATATTAATATAAAAAAAAATACGTCATGTTATGTTGAGTTATATTAGTCATATACAAAGTAATTATATCGTCGATAAATATAAGTTTTTAATTTATGTATCCAACTATAAAATGTGATTCAAGTTATTCAAATATCGAAAATTTAATTTCGACGGTAAAATATCTTTTTTTTTTTCTTTGCAACTTCCATGCACTTATAAGTAACGTAAACAAACCACTCTTCATTTCTTATAAATAAAGCTTTTCATTTGATTTTAGTGATTTTATTTTTTCCACCTAAAGTCACTATACCTAACATACCATATATTTCTTCATTACACATTCTTTTAAACAAGAAAAATTGTAAACAAAGTTTCCATTCAAATTTCTCAATTATGTCAAAACTCCCAATTATTTTTCTCATATTTGTGATTTATTCAACACAAATAACCAATGGATTATTGAATAATCCAAGAAAACTTGATGAAGCTAATATTGTGAACAAATGTGGTAGTTGTCCTTGTAACAATCCATGTAATACACCCTCTCCACCACCACCACCACCACCACCCGTTCCGTCACCACCACCACCAAAGAAACCACCATCAAGTGTATATTGTCCTCCTCCTCCTCCTCCTTCCGAGGGCGGTGCTGGTGGTGGTAGTGGTGGTGGTGGTGGTTATAGCCCAAATCCACCAAGTGATGCACAATACATATATATGAATGGTCCACCAGGAAATTTGTACCCCGTTGATCAATATTTTAATGGTGCCAAAAGTTGTTTTTCTAGTGGATTTTCACTTTTGATTAGTGGATTTTTCTTGGGAATTATTGCTTTGGTATGAATATTGATCAAATTTTATGAAGCTAGCTGCTGATTTCATCAAAATCAAGAAATTTTAGTGGCTAAGAGTATTTTAATCTTCTTAGTTTAGTGTTAATTAGCAATATTATCTTACATTATCGTAATAATTTCCATGTGTATCTTAGTTTCAATAACATTTTGATTTTTTTTCTTACTTTGTATTTTTGTTTTTATTTTTGCAAAATTTGTTGTTGTCAGTATTTTCTTTTTCTTTTCATATTTGATCTAATCATATACTGTTTCTCTTCCTCTCAAATTTTCTTTTGGCGTTAATTTCATTTCAGTTGGAAACACATTCTTAATCAGAGGTATCGGGTTCGAGTTCTGAATATGGAAAAAATCTTCTTAGAAGTATCACCTCTAAATTTACTTTGCAGTGTGTGATTTAAATTTAATTGAGACACTCTAATATGAATTTCGAAGACCATGTGAAAAACAAAAAACCAAAAAAAAGAAGAAGACAAAAGAACTACATCAATATGGTCTCAATTAAAAAATATATGCAAAAAATTATAAAGAAACAGTTCTTATTTAAATTTCATGAAAAGATGTCAAGTAAATTAAAACAAATACGTAATAAAGAGTTACTATTTCATTGTTTAAATTTCAATCTCGAAAAGATGTCACGTAAATTTAAACGAATATGTAAGAGAATGTCAGCAGTAGAAAGTTGGTGGGGGAATGAGATCAACCTTGGTTAATACTACTATATTCGGGGATCCACTATTTTACTTCATTAAACCATATAATAAGGAAAATTATATTAATTTAGTGTATACATCAGATGCGGATAAATTTTCCCCCATATTTAAACTTTTTTTGAGGGGAGATAACATAAAATGTTATTCCAAGTAAGTTTTAAATAGTTTTTAAAATAAATTTTTGAATAAATCGTGTCGTTTAGATTTTCACAATTCTTTTTTGTCTCAATATGAATGGAAAGTCTCAATTAAGAGTGAAGTGTTCCTCTCACAAAGACGATTTTATACTTTAGAAGACACAAATTTAAAATTTTAATTAAAAATGAAAAAGTACTTACGAATCTATTACGATGGTTGATGCTACAACTTGGTTAGGTAGTGTTAGGTTAGAAGTGTGGAAAATGTCAAAGTTAGTTTGGCTACTTCTTTTCATACTATTGGCTCAGCCTTACTAATAATTTAAAGTGAAATTTAAATAGTCAATTAACTGAATTATTAAGATATTTCTATTTTAAACGTCATTTTGTTACTTGATTAACTTTTTGTCCAACTCATATGTACATGTAACAATAGGACATTTCAAACAAAAATGATTGTATCTGGTATGTATATGTAATGTAACGATATTTATTATACCCAAAAAAATAAAATTCTTTTGTTACAGTAATATATTCAGTTGAAATTTAATCGAACAAAATGTAAGGATTAAGAAATTTGAGTCCTTTTTATCTTATAAAGATAGAAACATAAATTTTGCACATAGACAAAGCAAACAAATAAGTTGCAGTATTCAAAAGCAAGCTAAGCAAGATCCAAAAAATTAGTTAGACAAAAGTTGTGCAAATTGAGTAGTACCTTTGAATTTTCATCTTGAAAGTAGTGCAAATTATGATCTTGGAGTAAATCATAAGTTAGATAAAAACCTCAATTTTCAAAAAAAAATTATGAGAATCATCCTTTAATACACCATCTGTTCACTTTTATTTGTCATATTTGGATTAACATGCTTATTAAGAAAATAATTATTGTCATGATTATTTTACCACACTATCAGTCTTTTAATTGGTGCTTGATATTAATTAATTTGACAAATAGGTAATTAATACTAACAATAAAATATTTTATAAAAATAATTATTCTTTCTTGATATTCTAAATGACAAATAAAAATAAAAATTTATCTTGAAATAGAGGACAAATAAAAACGAATCGAGGAAGAATGAGTAACTAAAATATGACATAATTTAGTGATTAAGTAATTAAAATATTGCTTTGATTTTCACTTCTTAAAAGTAAATTAATGACAACTTTTTAGTTAGCCATTTGAGAGAATAAACGAGTACCAAGAAGAAAATCTATTTCAAGAAACACACCAAAGATTAAATATTTTCTAACTATATATTCTTTTGAATAATGCTCTCTTCTTTTATTTTTATTCGTTCAGTATTAATTTAATATACATTTTAAAAAATAATTAGTAAAATAATAAATTTATTATATCATTCTTTAAATATAATAAATTTAATATTTTGCAAAATATATTAAATCTTCTTAGTGGGGATATATAGGATTACCCTTTTTTGGGAAAAAATGACTCAAAATTGAGTATTTATTAGCACAATCTATCAATTAAATTTCATACTTAACAAAGTTAGGCAGTGAGTTGAAAAAAATAATGGAAATTTATAGATGAGACATTTATTATAAATCCCTACTAATAACATATTGCATAAAATACTCTTTCGTTCAATAAATTATATTCCAGTTGAAAAAATCTAATTATTTTTAAAATATGTCCAAAAGTAACGTTAATTATATTATCACATAATATAACGTATATAACACAAAATCATTATATTTCTATCATTTGAAAAGCAATATAATTTTGTAAATTTTCTAAGAAAAATTCTTTATTAAATTAGCACAATATATACTACATGACACAATAATAAATTAAATCGTGGATGTTACTTTAATCAAAAAAAAAAAAAAGGTACATTATTTTTTTTTATATATACTTACATTCTTCACTTGTTTGCTAAAAAGATGATCATTAAAAATGCAATTCTCTTCCTGCTTTTATATTTATATATGATAAGAAAGATTAATTCTCATAATTTTGTGGTCTTTGAATTAAAAAATGTGTATTTCTAAACCTCAATCAAATTATAAAATGAATATACTTTAATTGGCATGGATATCTAAACTTTATTGTAAAAATCAAATTTATAACTAAGCAAAACATATAATTATACATAAATGAAAAATAACACTAATCTTTGATCCCCCACCACAAATTATAATATGTAAGATATGTAGCGATAATATTTTTTACTAGCTAGTTTTTCGTAGCTAATTAATATCTATATAAAGATTACATGTTCTTAACATTTTCTCACCATTTTATTTTCACATCTTATTGCTATTTTGAATTTTAAAAAATATGGGTTTGAAAGGCAAGTTGATCGCTTCACTGGAGGTGAAGGGTGGTGGACACTTGATTTTTGATATCTATCACACTAATACTCATCGCGTATCAAATATAAGCCCTAGTATTGTCAACAACTTTGAGATTCATGAAGGTGAAACCGTAAAAATTGGTTCAATTGTTAGCTGGAATTATAACGAAGGTAACACACATTTTTCTCTGTGTGTGTGAGATTTTCTTGCATCAATTTCTATATCTCAAATATTTTGGAGAAAAAAAATTCATGAAAAATTACTTATGTCATATCAAACATAATATAATCGTAATTATAGTTTTCCTAACTAATTTCCATGTTCTCCACAATGTAACTTTGTTCAAACATATAGATGATCACCTTCTTAAGCAATAGAAGATATGTCTATGTTGTGCTATATGTGTGTACACACATGCATTTTTAGGGTGCGTTTCTATTTATGTGATGAATAATTTACAATATCGGCTAATGTTAGCTAACGTGTAAAATAAATAATATTGTGTTTGAAGAATATATTCTATGTTTCTCAATCTCCAATTGTCATTTTCAGTGACCAAAATATGTAAGATATATGTATTTTTTTTTATAATAAGTTTATCCCCCGTTCTTTATTTTAAAGCAATAAATTCTGTTAATATGAATTTGAGTTGAAAATCGAGGGGCTGAAAATGTATTGATTTGCATGTCTCATGCTATGATTTTCCTATTGAAGAAATTTTCTAGTTATTCTTTTATTCATTTAATTGCAACTTTGGTTGTCAAGTCGAAATATATGAGTGTATAGGGGTGTTAATTTCTCTGTGATGGGTTCTGCCATGTGAAAGCGATGAACAACTTATCAGGACTAAGCTAAACTAAACTAAACTATGATACTGTGTTACTAAGCTTCGCTTCTCCTTTCATTGTGAAAATTTTGCTCCTATTCTTTAAGAAAACGATCGTTAAAAAAATTGAGTAAAATTCTGTGAGAAATTTTTCGCCTTCATCTCTTCAATCTCTTTTCGTTCTTTTGTATCCCTTTTTTAAATTTTGACAAAATAAAACTTGCCATTTACTCTCAATATTCATAATTTTATGACATATAAATTAAAACAGAACAAAAGAAATCTACAAGTCCTTCGCCTAAATTACCTAACATACCCAAAAAAAAAAAAAAACCATCACCTATAAGACATTGCACTTGCATTTGTTGCATACTTTTATTCATAGTCTCTAGCCTCTTTTTTTCAATCTTTGACATAAATACCCTCAAAAGTGTGTCCATATCCATGTTACCCTCCTCCAACCGGCCCCGTAAACAACCCTCCGGCGGCTATAACCCCACCATATCCACCACAAGGCTCTAATTATAACAATTATCCACCACCAACAAGCGGCGGCGGCGGCGGCGGTGGTTATAGTAATTTACCAAATTACCCTCCACCTAATAATGGCTATGTAAATGGTTTAGTGCCACCACCTCCTGATCCAATATTGCCTTGGTGGCCATATCGTTATAGAAATCCTCAAAATCAATATTCTTCATCAAATTCAATTCAAGAATCAAGAAACATGATGGTCACTATTATTGTTCCAATGTTTACTTTGCTTTTCCATTAAGTTAGTTTCTTGTTGTAATTTTTCTTGTTCTTCATAATTGTGGTGGTTAGACCATTTTATGTATATCGTAATTTTTTAAAATTTTGTATCAAACTATCTTTCATTAGTACATATGTAGTAAATAAATATCGTTAATAATATTTTTTTTTAAGATGGAACAAAAGAAACTAATTGTCTTTTTTTTTTATGTCAAATTTTATGGTTAAATTCTTGTGGTATGTCAATTCAATGAATACATGATCATGGACGAAATCGGCTTTAAAGATATAGTTTGATGGAATTCAGTAATTTTTGTTGAAATTTAGGGGTAAATTTAGAATATTAGGTGCTAGTTTTTGAGGGTTTATTAATTATTGCATAAATCTTATATTTATATTGAGGAATTTATTAAATCTATAAAAGAAAATCTCAATAGCACGATCAATATATTTTCATTAATCTTTATTAGCTTTTGTTTGATCATAAATTAAATGCTGATTAAAATTTTAAAATATAATTTTTAAAATTTAAAAGATACTTATCACTTGAATTATTTTTTTTTTAAATTTATGAGTTCAAGTACTAAAAACTCAAAAAAAGAAGAAGTAATTTGAACCAATTTTTTTAATTTTTAAATATCTGAATATCAAAATTCTAAAATCTAAGTAACTTTAATGATCAAATAAAAATTTGGAAATTTTAATTTAAAAGGAGTATTCTATTTATGGAAAGAGGAGTTTTATTTTCTTGATTTTGCAGAAAAAGGGGGAAAATAATGTGTGATGGAAGTAGAGTAAAAAGATAGTGTCTTGGCTTTACATCTTGTAATTTGGATGTTTCTATATTTCTCTTTCTTTGATCCAAAATATGGTAATTGCATCATATTATTTGGATCATTTGTATATATCACATAAAAATATGTTTTGAGTTGTTAGACACACAATTGAACACTTCTAGTGATAAGATTCAAAGAGCCCTCCACAACTATTTAATTGGACCTCTTCATTTTGCAACTTTTTCTTTTGTTTTTATTAGGCGGAGAGAATTAACGTGATAAAATTAGCTCATAAAAATATAATTCGTTACAATTTAAATAAGTTAATAAAATGCTTTATACATGATTTAACTCAATTAATTTAGTTTGTATTAAAATTTAGAATATTTTGAGCTTATTATATAGTACAAATTGATTTGAAAAATCTTGTTAAAAAAGGGAAAAGAAAATTATTTAGTGCATATATAGTCATAATAATTAAAAAAATACATACGAAAAAAATAAAGAAATTATAACTTAATTTTAAATTGGACGGATTAAACTATGAATCCTTATTTAGCTATTATGATTTAGTTCATCTCTGTGAGGGGAAAATAGAGTACTGTTTACGCACACAAAAAAAAGAAGCTTTTCAGTGAGAATTCGTTTTCCACTATATAACATAATTTTTTTATTGATTCGCGATTGAAAAAAGAAACCTCCACCGTAAATTGTTCTTCTCTTTTATTTGGATGTTATTGTCATTGTAGCAACAATGTTAATAATTAATGTTGTCCTTAGAAGAGAGTAATTTATGTGTAATATAACTTAAATGTTAAATTTGAGGTGTTCAAAAGTCTTAATCTCATAAAGGATTTTGCCATTTTTCCCTATTTGGCCTTTAAGCACTCTAAATATTTAAGTAACAATTAAGGGTTAATATCAATTAATTTATGGCATCAATTGGTTAAATGATCTTTTATGATAGAGACTCTTTAGCCCCTTAATTAGAATACTAATTAAGAGTCAATATGACTATATGAGTATATTAAAACAAATGACTATGGTTGAGAGAGACCAAAAACCTACCCAATAATAGTCTAATTTTGACATAACTTTTTTTTATTAAATTAAAAGAAAAGAGATTAGTGTTTCCTTTTCTTCAAAATAAGTTTTTTTTTTATATGGTGTTGGTGAATTGATAAAATTGCCATTTAACCAAATAAATTTGCAAATATTGTAGTACTAACTTAGTGATTAATTTGGAGTTTTATTTTTTAATTTATATTTTTATAATAATAATCAGTATAGAAAGGCAAAGTAGATGGATACCCAATTTTGATGTTGATATTTCACTTGTACTTATATATATTTGAATTTCTTTTTTTCTTCATGTGTTTCTATTTCGAGAATATATTTGATATACAAAATATAAAATCAATTTTGATAATGTTAGAAGTTTTATGAGATAGATATTCGAACACATATGACTAAACTTTAGCCATTTTTATTGAGAGTTTATAAGGTTCGTCTTCTTCTTCCTCCTCTTCCTCTTCGTCTTCCTCTTCCTCCTTCGAGTTTGATAACTATTTTTGTTTGTTGGTCTAATACAAATGCAAGTCCAAAAAATTTGGGCCTATTTAAAAGTTTAATGGGCCAGCTCTATGATCTCTTACTCAAGCCCAATTTATGAGAGTAATGATATTTGAAAGGAAGGATAAAATTATATTTAGTTTGCAAATTGCAATAATACCCAATTCAAATGATAATATTTTTTAAAAAAAGAATTCGAATTTTGAATTTCTTCAAAAAATTGAAGCCTAATATTTTCTCATATTTTTCAAGGACAAATCTTAAAACTCAGCACAAAAAAAGGGATAAAAATGCAAATGATCCCATTTGTATCTTCTTATCCTATAGCTTCAAGCCCAAGGCCCAAGTCAAGTTTTATTTTTGCACATCTACAAAGCAATTGGACCATGATGAAACATAACATCAACGTAAAAACACCCTCTGTCTCAATTTATGTGGCACATTTCATTTTTATGAAAGTCAAACAATTTAAGTTTTACAGAGAACCTACGTATGGAATCTTCAATTTGTTTGAAATGAAATTTCTATAGTTGTAAACTACGTAAAAAGTACTATAAGTCACAATAATTGATAATTCAAAATGTATAAAGGATTTATGAAAAATTTACGGTCAAAGATAGACTTGTTCGAATTTTGAAATCTGAAAAGCGCCACATAAAATGAAACGGATGGAGTAAATATTTAGGATAAGACGCGAATATCTAGTTCTTATTAAGGAAATTTAAGTTCATTTCAATATATTTGTATCGATGTAGAATAATAATTTTAGTGTTGTTCCATTCAAGATATAGCAATTTAATAACATTGTATAACTCAATCAACATTGATTAGTTGAACAGTTCAAAGTTCATCCTTAGAACACATTTTCAATATAAAATACTCTCTTTGCATAGTGAATAAGTCGGAGACTCATAATATTTTTCTCTGTCTCAACTATACTAACCTCACTACAAACTACAATAATTTTTTGTCACTACTAATGATAATTCTCGTCCTTTTTCACGAAGAAAGAAATACCATTATTTATAGGCATAAAATTCTTTCATAAATTAATTATCAAGGTAATGAGATAATGATATTAGGGTAATGCTAAATTGAAAGAAAATTTGGCCAGAAATTTTTAAAAATTATGATATATTTTAATGATAAAATAAATTAATCTTTTTTCTATTTTTAATTAAAAAATTAAAATGATAAAAATATTCAAAAAAGTATAATAATATAAATAAAATATCATTCTGCCCAAATTTTCTGGTCAAAAAGATTTTCCATAAACATTGAGCTGGTAGGTAAATTAGTGGGTAAATCATATATTGGTGATTACATACGTTACGTCAACAAATGACAATTACTTTTCTTTTTCTAAAAATTTGGACCATTTCTCAGTATTATTTTAATTTTATCGAATGTCCTCGAAGGGATAACGACTACCTTCAATTACCAAGACAAACACATGAAAGTAATTTATTTTTTTTGAACATCGTTTTCATGAAAAAAGGAAGTACATTTGGCTGAAATAAAAAAAGAAAATTTGAGAGGTGTAATTAAAGAAAATGTTACCAATGTAGATTGTGGTGTACTAATGGGAATATTTCACTCTTAAACAGAGGTCTCGGGTTCGAACCTTGATTATGGAAAAAATCTAATTGAGAACGCCACCACCAAATGAGCCTAACAGAACGCAACCCAAATTTAACTAAAATTCCAATGTAAGCTTCAAACACCGGACAAAGAAAAGCTGTGAAGGGATGAAAGAGCTTTAAGAACATGTCGACTTCCACAACTTTCATATATAAAATTTAACTCTTAGAATGTGCTGTCCATTATGCTTTGGTTTTTAAAAGCACTCTCTCTATTTTATTTCCCACACGATATTTAGTATAAAAAAATAACTTTGTATCGAGGAAAAATCAAATTTAAAATCTCTGATAAAAGTAAATTTGTGTCGAAAATAATTGTTTCAATCTATTTATTTAATTTATGAAATTAAGAGACTCATTTTTTATATATATATAAAAAACTTTGATACTAATATAAATAACTAAATCAAATAGTAGTCATTCCATTAAAATTTTAAAATATTATTAATAAAGTCAATTAGTAAAATATAGTTCTAATTTCTGAAAAAATTAAAAAAATATCACGTCAATAAGAATCAAGTAATATAAAACGATGGATAATGTAGGGGCATATCTTTTATCAAAGTCTTTGAATGGTCCCATAGCATGTTTGTGGTTCACCCTACAAATGTAACATGACACTCATTTCCTCTCACTTTCACACATGCATGTCACTTACTACTACATCTATTAAATTTAATTTTGTCAAAAAATTATTAAAAAAAACTTCATAGTTTTTTTCCTTTTTTTTTTGGATTTCCCACTATGTATTTGGAGCTTTTGTTAATTGGAGTTCTGACTAAATTCGAATCGTGTATTGCATCGTCTATTAAAGAGTGATACTTTTAATAAGATTTTCTTCATATCCAAGCTTCGAATCTGAAATATCTGGTTAAGAATAAAACAATCTCACTACTGCATCAACACCACAATTCATGTTGGTCTTTTACTTGTTTCGGTTGAACATTTAAATATAACATAAATTATCCTTGTTATATACTTTTAATTTATTTTCTTTTTGAAAAACTTCTACATATGCGATTTACATAGATAAGTTAATCAATATTTAAAAGATGTCACCTTGTTAGTAATATACATTTATTTCAATAAGTAGTGAACCTTCGAATCTATTTAAATTGATATTTATATATATAAATATCGGAGGAATATATACATAACTTATAAATGATTAATTTATTTACGTAATGAATCCGTGAAAATACGTGCAAAATTAAAGGGATTGGTTCCTCGAAGGGATGTTGGAGAATAAAGCCATGCACACGAGGACACAACCATATGTTTATTTTTAATTGGAAAAATATTATTATTCAATATTCATTTACTTTTAATGTGTTTTTACTTCCTCTTATTTTTATAAATAAATAGAAATTGACAATGTGCATTATATTATTATGAAAGATGAAAGAAATTGGATATTGTTATACATTATAAAATAAGTGAGATCATAGAGCACATATATTTTAAATTTTAAATTGAATTACAATAATGAATTTCTCAAACTCTTAAGTATATAATCTTTACTCATGTTAGATATAGCCTATTATGTGTTTTCGAAACGAGTTGTTTCGAAATTAATAATAATAGAATTGTAATATTAAGTCGATTATACTTTATTGATAGATATTTGATTTCTTAGACTGAAACGAAATATACAAAATTAATAAAAACACGTGTTTAATTTGATCTAAAGTAATTAAATAAATTGAAATACACTTAATTAAAGAATTTTTGTTTCACCTTCCATGGGAAAATAACATCACATGCAATTATGATATAGTAACTAAGTGGAAAACTAAAAACATAATCGAATATAAAATATATTAATCTCGTATATAATTTCGAGAGTACATTTTCTTATTTTACGAACCAAACGATGACATATATAATAAATTCATGGGTCCATTCATGTCCACAATCTAGCATATTCTCATAATATCGACCTGGCTTTCCCCACAACTTGCAATAATACCATACACATACCATGCATTTGGCTTCAATTACTTTCTTGTTTCCCACATGTTCATGGCATGGTAGCCACATGAAAATGGACCCCCCCCCTCACCCCCACCCCCACCCCACGTAGTTGTTTGTGGAGGCGGATTCAGAATTGAAAATGTCGGTTGAACATCGTTATTAATAAGAGCAACATAGTTTATTTTCTTCAAATAATATAGACATATCAATTAGTTACTAAACTATAAGTTTGGGAATCGGAATAAATAGGTGTATCGTGTTATATATGCGTTAGCTAGTAAAACAAATCTCGAAAGACTTTGAATAAGAAAACAAACGAAAAAATATATCAAAAGACATAAAGAGAATAACATGGTTCGGTTACTTCATTCAATCAATCTACGTCCACAAGAGGTGATGGGCAATTCACTTTTAAATATGAGAGTATAAAATAACAAAAGAAATAACCTCACACAATTCACTCGAAATACAAAGAAGTTCACAAAAATAATAATGTATCACTTGAGATAATAAATTTTCTCCCTAGATAAAACTCTCAAAACACCCAAGACGTACTATATCAGGATCGAACTCTCTAAAATATAACCATAAAACAAGCTAGACGACTACTTAAATGTCAAAAAAATAAAATATTTGATAAAGCAAAGCATTGAATCCAAGTAGCACTAGATATTTAGTGTCGATGAATTTTTTTGTTCACGATAATATTATTTATTGCCATATAAATATTTAACGGTGATATATTAAGTTATTTTTGGCCTAAACCCTAAACCCTAAACCCTTAAATGTCCACACGTGCATTCTAATCAACCAGTGGAACCTCACTCTATTATTGGAGATGCCAATACGAAGATAATTTTTAACCACATAAATATTTAACGCTTAATTTATATCATAATCACGAAATAAAAAATAAAAATCGAGTTACTATTTTTGTCTAGTACAGACTATGTACGAAAATAAAGCATAATTGGGAAAGGGACCCTAAGGTGTCAAAATGACAAGAGATAGCAATGCCAGTCCAAAACAACCAAATCCAGCAATTTCCTTAGTATTTGTTGTTTGTTTCGGGGTCGAAGCTACGTGATTGTTAGGGTGTTTAATTAAATATTTTTATCGAAAGAAAAATGTTGTGTCTATAAGTAAAAATGATATATAAAAGGATTTAATAATATATTATGAAGACGCTTAGTATAACAAGTCGTTATAGCCTAGCGATTTCATATATGAATATATACACACAATCAATACTCGCTCATTTGAATCTCACTAACAACAATTTCTCCAAAAAAAATTTTATCCATCTATTCAGATGAATTAACTTATGAAATATTTGAGTCATTTTGACGAATTTAAAAATCAAAATTATTCAAAAATATATCTAAAGGACTACTTTTAATCTACCCCAAATATAAGGGACCGTAATTGCAAAAAAGAAAATGATATGTATGATCTACTTATAATTAAGTAAAGATATACTTTATATTTTTGTTTCTCATATCCATGTTTGTTCCCTCTTCTTTTTTGCATATTTATTGTTTTTTTTTCTATTTATGAGATGGAAGCTTGTATCTTTTTAAATCAATTATTGACAAGCTTTTAACTTTGGATGCTAAATTCTATACGCATCGTAGTGCAGAGATGAAATTGTTCTATTCTTAATTAGAGTTGGTTTCGAGTTTGAGCTTTAAATATGGAGAAAATTCTATTGGGAGCGTCACCTTCAAATAAGGTTTCGAGTTTGAGCTCTGAATATGAAGAAAATTATATTGAAAGTTTCACCTTCAAATAAATCCTGCAATGCACGATCTTGATTCAGTCGGAGCTTCAATACAAGCTCCAAACAGAAGGTGTGAAACAAAAAAAAACTTAGAATGCTAAAACTATTTTTTCAAAACATCATTTTCACAACTATAAAACTATATACTAAAATTAAGTAATGATATATCAAATATTAAAGAAAGAAATATGTAAAAATTGAAAATCAACCATTTCTCCACATTAAAAAAAAAGTCAAAAGCTCAAAATCAATCTCAATTATACATAAAAATTGTTTTGGACTTCTTTTTTTTACAAATTATGGAGACAAATTAAACTAGACAATAATCATCAATTTTGCCTCCTTGTCCCCTTCATGCTAGACTAATCCCAATTTGTTTTTCCTCCAATTTTGACTAATTGGATGAAATGTTTACTTAATTTCTTCAAATAAAGACAAAAATATCCTTAAATCAAGGATCTCAAACTAATTTAAGTCAAACATAATAAGATAGTTTCTATCTAATTCAATGTTGACATGACCTCTTCTACTCAAAATCCCTCTTGTATCGAAATATCCGATTCATCGCGTAGTTGATCATGTGTACGAACTCAACGAATCAAAAGATCGGTGCTAGCTTGATCATGTTCATCGGTATAGTTCACTATGCCTTGAGTCAATCAATCAAAAAACTGACACGCTAGATTGATCTTGAATTATAATCCAAGAATAATATAATAGACTAATGTGATTGGTAATGCTATCAACATTCCAAAAATAACCCTGAAATTCCAAAAAGAATGAAATATTCTATTAATTAGAAATTTAAATTATTGAATTAACATTTAAGAAATTAAATTAACTAGGAGAAAATTAACTTACGCAGTACTAAGAATAGCTGGATGAACATTGTACTCCTTAGCAAACACAAATGGAACAATCCCTTGTGGCAATGCAGCCTAATTAATTAACAAATGACATTTCAAAGAATTTTAGAAAGAATTTTAAACAATTATTATAAAACTAGAATGAAAAAAAAGAAAACATAATTAATTTCTTCAAAACTCATAATAAAATGTAATATCTCTTTTTATTGATATCTGATATATAAATCATTATTTTAATTTATTTAAAGGAAGGTCCGTCACGATAGCTTGTTATCATGCCTTATAAGAGTAGAGTCATCACTCAAATGATATATTTAATAGAATTCATTTCGTAACTTAACTCAGACTTTGTATTTGTATTCAAAATGTTATTTAACATATATAAATTTAGAAAGCAAATATAGTTTTAAAAAAAAGTTGAAATTTTTAAAATTTATAAATTAAAATTTTTACTCCGTCATTACCTGAACAATCGCGACATGAAGGAGTGTACCACGTAACCCAACGATAATAGAAGCGGCAGCCATAACTGCCGGGCCAGTTAGAAATCTTACTGCCATTGCAAAAGTAGCCACAGTGTTCCCACATGCTATTATCTTTGGTTGAAGGGCCATAAACAAACCTACCACACGACATGTCTAAATTCGATCAAATTTAAATTTATATCGAAAAATTCAGAATTGTCATAAAAGTGTCACTTATCGAACACAAAATCATATCGAGAGCTCGATTTTCAATATTTAGTTAAAAATGAAAGAAATGTGTAGTCATAATTGCTGATGGTAATTTCAACGTCTACTCTTACTAATACTATTTGATTAAGCCTGTATAAATAGTAAAGAAATATAGATTTAATTAGTTAAGCATTATACTTGTATACTTTTAGATTCTTACTTTAGAAGAAGAAATTATAAAATAAAAATCGAACCTTCATCAATCAGATTATACGAATTAATTATCAAGTTTGACTACTCACCTAAGCTAAACATAGCCATTCCAAGGCCAGCATCAGAGAGAATAGAGATTGATTTCTCTATTATTTTAGGCATATGCACATGCCACCTACAAAAACACGACAAAAGCAAAACTTAATTAATTTCAAAAATCTAAAAAAATTTTCTCCTAATTAATTTAAAATATTTCAAGATAAGTGAAAATTAATAATTTTATTAATACATTGATTAGCTTTACCTATACGAGATTAGGGACCAAATCAAACCAATGAGACTCGAATACGTGTTCGGGTTTCGGATAAGCTTACGCCAAACCATGATTAAAATCAAACGAGTCATAACACTTGCTGGAGGCATATGTTTTCTGGTACCGGAATCTTCAACTCCGGTAGTCGTAGTGTGTACTCCGGTGAGACCTTCTTTTTCTTCTTTCTTTTCGTCTTTACTCTTTCCATCACCACCACCAGTACTACCACCAAAGCTGAATTCTTCGCCACCAAAATCTTGAGAAACGACTTCAAAAATATATATATAAAAATCAAATAATATAAAAAGGTCGCGATAAATTGACCAGTCAACAAAATATCGTAAAAATAATAAAAATACCTTTATTATCCCCAATTTGAGGGTGATCAGATACCAACATTCTTATTTCTTTAGCACCATCAGACCTACAGGACTGTTCGTTGGCACTAAAATCCGTGCCACCGAACACATGGAGGCCTGCGGCCTCCGATACTGGTGAAGCACTAGAGCTCCACACAAACATGTGTAGCTCTTTAGCATCATGACTAACTTTACCATTCTGTTGTTGTTGGTGCTGGTGCTGTACTTGTTGATTTTTCGTGTTTATAGAAACTATGGAAGCAATTTCCGGATTTGGGGCCGGATAATTAGATTGTGCAGGGTAAAACCCGAATTTAGGGGAGCCCTGAGCACAATTTTCTTCGAAATTAGATGGTCTAGGAGTTGAATCAACCGGACCAAAATTCGATAACCTTCCTGGAAACCCCATCATCGCGTAGAAATCACTGTGATTGAAATTTGACCCTCGTGGGGTAGGATTTCTAGAAGAATTCAAGCTATAAATTTCAGCCCCAGTAAGATTTGAGGGTCTAGGGGTCATAGCAAATGACCTTCTAGACACATTCGACTTACGTAACGTAACATGAAGTTTCCCATCTTGCCCTAATTCAGCATCAGTTTCAAGAAAATCTTGTCCATCTAACGAAACAACATCAGATTCAACTTTAAATGAAACAATTTCCCCTGCTGTTTCTGGGAATTGTTCCATAATCAACATCTTAGCACCTCGAAATTCGAATAAAAATAGCAACAATGTATACCATATTATACATTGTAACACCACAACTTGTACCATTAAACTACCTGAATAATCACCATACATAGCTATCAATAATGGAATCCCCATAACAAGTGTATTTGGAAGTGTTGAAAGCGAAAAAATCGTTATACTCCATTCAAGACTTCCATTTTTGGTCACGTTAGACCAAATGCATAACACTATCAACATGATCACTTTTTGTAACGTATCAGCTGCGATGAATCGAAAATTCATTTCGTAAGGGTTATTCATAGAAATGAAGTGAAATGACAACAATGGGACCGCGAAAATAGCTACAAATCTATTGATTCCTGAACATTGATCCGGTGAGAAGATTTTCCACCACCGGACCGAGCCATAGGCTAAGATCATGGCGACATAAAGTGGAACAACGGCCGTCAAGACGACGTAAAGATCATGCCAACTTATCATTGTTTGTGATTTAGGAGAAAAATTGGAAAGAGATTTGTTGTTTTAGTTTGTTTTTTTGGGGAAGAAAGATGAAGTAGAAAAGAGTGAAGTTAACATAAGGATGTATATGTAAGAGGACTTATATATATAGTCAAAAGAGTGAGTGTGGAAAAGAATTCTCGTAGAGGGGTAATCACTCCTTCATTTCTGATCAGAAATTTCGAGCTTTAGATATGAAATTTTACTGGTTAATGTAAAACTTCACTTTAGTCGGCTCCAAGACAACATTTTCCATATAATATATTTAAAACAGCAAGATTATTTTGATATATTTAACGTGTCTATAATTTAATACTGTCAAAATTTCAAAAAAAAATCTTACCTTTTAGAATTTTATATTAAATTAAAATATAATAAAAAAGTTAATTTTTTTTATAAAAAATATTTATTTATTTTACAATTTTTATGTGAAGTGGGGGTGATTGAACTTGAAATTTGGGACAAAGTAGGGGCCAAGGGATATGTGGACAAAGATAAAGAAGGTTTAGCTTTAGCTTATATACACATGTTAGAGCATATAACATGTCTTGCTTTTTCTGTTTTCATATTATTAATAATTCAACTTTTATAAAGTTATCTATTATAACAAACAACAACAAGAATAATAATAATAATCTTTAAGACATTTAAATAATACATTAAACGAAAAAAATTATACTGTCAGTATATAAAAGTAAAAATTAATACTTAATTTCAATGTTTTTAGTCATTATTATGATTTATGGGATGAGATAAAAATGTTTTTACTTTCTATAATCTTTTTCAAGAGTACATTTAATTATAAAATGTACTAATATTATATTCTTTAAAATTAAATTTAATTAAAAAGTTTGAGAAATTCTTTCTTGAACTTTGGAACTTGTCCTTTTTTAGAAATATAGAATTAATAGGTTTGGCATGGGAATGAGAGTGGCAGGTATTAGATTGGCATGGGTTGTCTGTTTGACATAATTTTATAGAGTCCGGAGTCTAAAGGGTATAAAATATTAACAAAAATTTGAAAATTATATATAAAATTTTATATTAATTAAAACGATAAAATCGCTGGAACAACAGCGATTTCCTCCGCCAAAAAAAGCAAAATTTTCTAGATTTACTTTTTGGATAATCAAATACAAATCTTCTCCAACTTATTTGTCAAGACACTTTGACAACTCATACTATGTACTACTACATAAATTTGAGACTTGAGCTTTTAAAAGAAAATATAATGAGTACATTTATTTAGAATTTATGAATAAAGTCTTATATTAATTATTAAAATAAAATAAAAATAATAATATATAAGGTGTAATGGTTACTGTTACTTATGTGAATTTCTTGAGAAATATAAATTTAGTCCAAAATAAATAATAACATATCATATTAAGAGTATTATTGGACTTTTAATAATTAGAGTCGTTGATTAATTACGAATTAACTTATAAAAGATAATAGAATGTCTAAACAAATTTTTATATTATTAATTAAAAAAGAAAATAAAATAAAAAAAAGGTATTGTTCATATTGTTAACGGGGTGAGGCAATGTCATGTAATTTTCGTCTATTGTCCATTTTTTGGGACAAATATATAGTAAATTATTATCTTCTTATCTCTCTTGCAATTTACGAATCTTTAAATCAAGATTTAGATGTCTAGTTAAAGATGTTTTTGAAAGATTTAAGAATTTTGCGAGAGAGACGTTAGATGATAGATTCAAAATGTGCAAAGTTATTATTGCAAACATTAATAGACAATAATCTAATTTATTTTCTATGAGGTTAAACATTATATATAAGTAAGTAAATATTAGATAGAGTTTAAATTGTTTGAAAAAAATAACTTTTAAATCTACAATCGACATCACTTTTAATAATAACAAAAAAAATTTATATTACTAATCTAAAAAGAGATATACTTATAGATCAATCAACAATATTATCACATTATATTAAAAGGTATATATTTTAATTTATTTTAACCTACCATAGGAAAGTTAACTTGCCATCTTCTTTCTTTTAATTTTCTATTAATTTTTTTTGTCCATTTTAGGTCAAAGTTTGATAATAATTATAATAATAAGTGCTGTAGAGTGAAAGAAGGGGTCCTCAAGCTGCAAATTATTGAATAATAAAGTAGACTCTGAAAATGATATTTGCCAATAAATTCAATAATTGGTCAAAAATTGAAAGAGCAATCAAAAATTAGAAATTTGTTAGGGAATTTGTTTGGATTATTTATTTTAACAAATATTTCACGTGCAATAATTTTGGTGAATTTAGGCTTTTCCGTGACTTTTGTTTTTTTGCTTTTTGGTCCACAATATTAGTAGCAATCACACCCTTGTGTTAATTTAATTTGCTTTTATTATATATTTTTTCCATATATGTTACTTTGAAAATTTAGTGTGTCCACATTTAGAAAGATTTTTTAAGTTATCAATACGAGTCGTGATGATCAATTTGAGTCATAGTGAAGTGGTACGATAATTATTCTTTTATTTCTAGTTAGAGGTATTAAATTCGAGTCTTCCTACAAGTGGAAAATCTAAAAAGAATTATGAATCTGTAATGGATGATTAAAATCTATCTCCATTATGAATCAGTAAATGAAAAAGAAAAATCTCCATTATATATATCGGACATGAGTAGGAATATTTAAAAAATCATATTATTTTATCATACAATAAGATAGTTATTTTTTCTTCTAAAAAGGAAAAATGTTAGAGTTAATTTATGTACCTCGTGAAGAAAAATAGATAATAATAAAAATAGATTCTCAACTCTTAAATATGTTAAATTACTGAACTGTTTATATAAATTCTTGGTGATCATATTTTCGACAAACGATTATAATTTTAAATTTATTAATAAACTAAAAATGTCAAATTTCACATGTAAATTAAACATTTCTCCCTTCACATAATTGATGTGTGCCCTCAAAATAGCCCTCGACAAAAGTTCCATCTTATCTTTTTCTCTTATTGACTTGTATTTATTAAAAAAAGAAAAAAGAAAAAAAATGTTCTTATCCAAATAAGAGGGGTTTCCATTTATTTATTAATATTTTTTATAAAAATAAATTAAATCATATTGTTTAGGGAATATTAATACGTAAGCTAAATAAAATATTAATTTCATTAAGATTAGCTCTATTATGGTTTCTAGGTTAAATATATAAATTGTATATGAATTATTTTATATTAAAAATATATATATGTATACTAATTATTATTTTAATGAACGGCTATACAATATATTTTTTCCACCTATCAGATCCACCCCTGATTTTTCAAGCGGACATATTTTTATTTAATAAATGTTAGTTATGCATTTATTAAACCACCATATATTATAAGTAATAAACCCAATAAGATAATTTTATACAATTTATTTATTGTATATGGTTTGTCCTCTAATAATATTGAATTAGGTCTTCACACGTGAAGGATAATATCCAATTAAACCCCTAAATTCAGTGATTAATTAACACAAATTCAGCAATAATGTGGGCAAATTAACATTAATACACATGCATTTCTGCACATAAATCAATAAAAAAATAAAATCATCCATTGAAACTCTATGATTGAGTAACATTATACCATATAGAAAATGTAACACTTTCTTGCTTCTAAATATCTTCATCACATGGTAATATTTTTCATAATTTTTTTTAGAAAATAATTAGTGACATATTTATTTATATATTATTATTATTTGAAAAGTAAGCATATTTTTTTTTAAATAAATAAATTTGTTTGTATATATGTTAATTGACTAAGTGAGGACTAGCCCTTCCAAATTTTATTAATTAATGGAAGTAAAAATCTAATAAGTGAGTTGGGGGGTTAGTTAGCTTATACAACCTTGAAGAATAATATCTCCTATGGGGATTTTAATTTGATTTTATTGTTAAACATAATCTCTAATCACACGGGTTAAATCCAATGATTTTGGTTTAATTACATTTTATTTTTAGTACTTTTGATATTGAAATGGGGATGCCAAATGATGCCATACTTCTAAAACTCTTCTATGCTCATGAGTTGGCATGATTCTTGACCTATTTTCCATTCTTGTATGAATTAAATACTGTTATCGTCTTTATGTTGGATTTATATTCACTTTTTGGATGATTATGCTACTGTTTATGATTGGTTCGCTCGATAGAAATTGTTGGATATCAGTTATAATGCTCGAGAATCTTTAGGGTGCTGAGAATCTTAACTAGGAAAATATAATGAGTATCAATTCATACGACCGACCTTAACTTAATTATTTGAGAATGATCATGTTACTATAGTATTATTTTTAGAACAAAAGTAGTTGTTAAATGTGTGAAGAAAGTGAAATCAAATCTTATCTCTAGCTATTTGATAACATGTCCAAAAGTCATTTTTGATTCATAGAATTGTCTAGTCATGTCCAAACATTAATAGGTTTTAGTTGTCTTACAAAAATTAAAGTAGGTCCTTTGTCTACTTCAAAGCCCTTTCAATGAGGGTAACAACTTTTTGGTGTTCATTTTGAATGAGAAATTTACAACAAATTGACCAACTACTACTTTGAAATTAGACATAATAATTGGTTGGTGCTATAGTTTTACGTCTCAATTTCATGTTCAAATATTTATTTTCGATGGATGTGTTGATAAGTTAGATGAACTTCATCGTCGTTGTGGACTCTAACAATGACAGGTATCGGGAAGGGGTGGAGGTAGGGGCTCAGATTTATTTGTTAAATTACATCTTGAATTTTTCTTTGCATATTTTATTTTATTTTATGAATTATTTAATAAAGAAGTTAGATTCTTTCCTTTTCTTTTCACTTCAATTCTTTCAAAAAAATTTACATGTAATACAATAATAATAACAACATACTTGATAGATTGTTAGCTTAGATATACCATGTTAAAAAAAGAAAATACACAAATGAAAGCAAAACTTTAAAAATTATTGCAAAAGATAAAATTTAACATATATAATAAGGAGAAACTTTCACATATAGTCACTCAAAAATAACTTAATTACGTTCTATAATTTTAGTTTGCTAATTACGATTCGTAGCTACATGTTAGAGAAAGGATGGGCGAGATTGGGAGAGGGAGGAGAGAGACGAGCATGAGAAGCAGAGAGTGGAGATATATATATATATGTGTCAGATAATTGTATATATATAATTGAATTCGTATGTATTTGTATATCTAATGAGCGAGATTGTAAAAGAAAGAAGAGAAGAGAGGCGAGGTAATTACAACTAAAATTAATCCGCGAGCTGTAACTAATTCAAACTATAATTATGTTAGCTAATTAATTGATATATATTTGCTTATCCCGATAATTTCTCCTATAATATATTATAATTTTAAACTGGGGCTAGGGGAAGGGATTACAAGGTAAGAATCAAATCATCACAACAAGATGAGAGTTCAGGTAACCAACTGATCGAGCCACTGAAATTTTTCCGTAAAAATGATAAGTACCTTGTTGACCTTTGTACTTTTTTTATTCTTTCTGGATACAGGTAATAATGAATTATATTCAACTTGCAAATATAACTTTATTATATTTGCAATAACCGAATAACAAAATCAAAAAAAAATTAAATCAAATCAAATTTATTTTAGTAAAAATTAAATTAGGCTCAACCTAAAAATCTAAATCGAATAGTACAAAACTAAAATTTTGACACACCTAGTTTTAACTCCCGAAGAAGAAGAAAAATACTGAATACTGTCATCTGCCGTGTCGCCTCCCCTTCGCCGGAGCTGAAAATCCGGTAAGCTTTCTACTCTCAATTCTCATTTCTTCAATAATTTCTCTCAACTATGCATATTGAGACATTGCTAATTTCATTGCACAAATTGCTACAAAATAAAATATGAACCTTGAAATCATCGGAAGAAGAATCAATACATTTTTCAGATTACGTTATGATACTAAAAGTCAATTCCTTTTGTAATTAGAGCATCTATTTTTTTGTGTGAATTTTTACTCTGTTTGGCTGATTCATGTAGTTTTCTGTGTTATCCATTGAATTTTTTTTCCAATTTTTGGTGTTTGTTTGTGGAGAACTGGCCCTCTTTGCTATGATTTTTAGTTTGTGGTTTTATGAGGAAAAAATGAAATGGGAAGTTATGCACATAACCTGTTTGATGAAATGTCTTATTCGAGTTGGATCACTCTATAATGCTATCAATAATTGTACTAATCCAATCGCATATGTTTTTCTCCTATCAAAAGGAAAGAAATAGCGGAAATATATGTTCGAGCTCCTAATCCTAGCTTTATAGTCTTATAAACGTCAGAATTTGCATCGATTTGTATCTATTCAGCAATCACCCCGCTAGTTTCTTTGATCCCACTCAGTCTATCTTATAGTTTTATCCATCCAGAAAATTGTTGGCCTACGAATGTGGTTACAATCCTTCTAGTTTTTTTATAACAATGGTGTTTGGGCCAGCTATCACACACCTCGATTGATTCGATGAATACACCTCCCACCAGCAATAAGTACCAAGTAACTTTGTCTACCAATGCTAGGACAGATGGGAAGAAATCACCTAGTGTTTTTGTCTTTGTTGGAATATAAACTTGAGACCTCATGGTTCTCAACCCACTTTGTTGACTACTAGGCGATAGTCCTTGAGTGTGAACCTTCTTAGCGGATTTGGTTATGGTCCTTATGGAAAAAAGCTTGTTCTTTAATCAGACTCATACACTTTTGTCTCGTTATTTGTTGTGTTGAGTCTTCTTGGTTTGGTAGGTCGCATTCAATAAAACTTCTTTTGGACTCCTGATGAGATCAAATTTTCCCAATCCTAATGAAGGTGGGGAAGTGAGCAAGTCATGTTCAGTCTAACATTCATGTAGCTACTAGCTTCTTTTTTTGTTGAAGGTATTTCCGTGGTGAGCGGATCAATACAAAATGTGGCGGCTGTATGAAGGTTGGAACGACATTTTGAAGATCCAAAAGTTCCGGAGAATTGTGTCCTATACTGGATTCTATTGCTTCGTTACAGTCATCACATATGCTTACACCAACAACACGTGAGTGTTTATGAGTTTCTATTACTTAGTGTCACTAAGAAGTTACACTGGTAGCTTTCTGTTTTTCGGAGAATTGCTAAAATAGATTTAACGTTTGATCATTATAATCTATACAGCTGGTTATAATCGTCTTTTGAAAATCAGCTTTAATAACACGCCGAGATATATACCTTGGCTTCAAAGCTTCTTTGTACAAACCTCTGGTGCTCACGCAGCTGTAGTTAGAGATTTGTTGTTTCTAATCACAATGTCGATTTGGGTATTACAGTACTAGAGCAGGGTACTCGAGAGCTGACCAATTCTATGCTTCTTATCCAGCTGGAACAGAGATCCTTACTGACACAGCTAAGGTCTGTCCGATTGCATGATGATGGAAAAGTTCCGATTATCATGGAATTCCCCTTCTTTCCGGTTACTGATTGAATTTACTTTTCTTTTTCATTCTTAGTTATATAAAGCAGCGTTGGGGAATGTCTTTGAAGTGGAAGAATGGGGACCAGTCGAATGGTCCGTCCTGGCTAAACATTTTGAACGTCAAGGAAAATCACCATATGCATACCATGCTGTAAGTTGATGATCAGATATCCGCGTTGTTTAAATTTTACACTATAGTCCGTATGCCTTGCATACTTCTCACACAATGTGATAGCAGTGTTCTTTTCCTGTCATACATAAAAGCGAAATCTCTTTTCATATGCTAGTTCTAGCTAAGTAAATCATTTGTCTGAGAGATATAGAACGAGACGTTGTAATTAGTCATGTCTGCTAAGTGTAGGATGTCTGAAATTTGCATCTCTGCATATTTTAAGATGCCGGAGAGGGCAAGAAGACGAAGCTTATTATCCCAGTTAGTTTCTCGAGGGGTGGAAATTGTGCTATGTCATTGACTCACATCTCATCACATATTCCATATCGGATTCTGGGAAGTCAAATGATAACACGAGTCCTCAACAATGTTCTAACTTCATGTCTTGCACACGTTTATATATTTATAACTTTTCGTGTATGTGATGGTTCAGCTATACATGGCACACCTCGCTTCTCATGGTCAGCTAGATGGAAGTGCCTAGCGGAAGGCTCCGTAGAAGCAAACCGATGATCTGACTCCTCTCATCTGCATCTTGAGCAGGTTTAAATCTAATTCAAGAAGCTGAATTCGTTGATAGAAATCGAACCAAATTGTTATGTAACTTGTTGAACATGTATTAACCTAGCCTAGCTTATCTCATATCAATATGATAAGTTGTTAGGAGTGATTATATTGAATAAATAGATTCGTGTCCTCTCCTCTCCTTTGTTATTCCTGGATTTGGCTCCTCTCCATTTCTCCTCCGTTTTCGTCCATGAGCACACAACGATGAAGTATTTGTGGTCTGATTGACGGAGTAATGTTCCATTGAGCTTACATGGTCTATCTTTAATGAATTGGATTGTGTTTGGAGAAAAATTGATAACACAATTGTTGGATTTTGCTAAGCTTGAAAAAAAATGTTTGAAGTAAACAAAGTAAAAGAATTAAATTAGAAAGGTTTACGTTGAATCTAACTATTGAAAATTATCGTTATTGAAAAAAGTGTTAAAATGACAAATCAAAACATGATATGATATGAGGTATCTAACATAAACATCGATCGGTTAAGATGGCTGATTAAAATTTGATACCAACTTTATGATATCACCGGTCAAAAATCAGTTTGACCTTTTGTTTTAATCATGTTTTAAGCAAAAAGCATGTTGGTGAATTTCTACATAATTATGATTATGGTGATCAAGATCTAATTTTGATATGTCAAGTCAACTTGACAATAATTGAATTAACTAATCATGAATGATTATAAGATTCAAAAACAAGTCATTTTAAACATCAAAACGATTCTTAAAATAGTAAAAAAAAAATAAAAAAAAATAGAAGCATAGACAGAAATTTGAATTCATATAAAGACAAATAGCTTTAGATTATTTGGGTCGATATTTTTTTTAAAAAAAAAATTCTTAAAAACTGAAATCAAACAAACCAAACAAATCAAAAGTGCTTATTATAAGGTGAAAAATCTTTTAAATTGGGAATGATCAATTTTAGATTTTTCACTAATAAACATTTTTGTATTTGCCAAACGCATAGATACTAAAGTATAAATCACCCTCTTAGTCAACTTCACATTATTATTTTTTCAAAAAAATTAGATTGTAAGACATGAAGTTATGGAGTATGAAGACCCAAGTATTCACCTAGCCGACCCCAACTTGCTTGGGATTACATCTGAGCCATAGCATAATATAGTTGGACATAACAGAAAGCAAATGAACAATCCCTCTTTGGGCATGAGGACGATGTTCAATATTCAATCAGAATAATCTACTGTCTTAATGGAATCAGTATAATAGTAACGACAAATGAAGTCAAAACAAATATGTAAGCAATGACGTCAAAGAGAAACAAACTGTTAATAGTTTACAATACAACCAGCCAAGACTCCATTTCGAGTACATTAGCAATAATTACATTGCAATCAGTATGTCACTTACCAGAAATCTAGCAATTCCTTATCCATCCAGAATTAAAATGTTCAAGCATATAAAGCTGTCTTCGATGATTTATTAATCCCGTTTTGATATGGCTTGCAGGTTGTATCCTGAGGGAAATGCAGGTATTACGGTAAAAGCAAATTCTACAGTGTCGCGCACCTTTTATTTTGCAATATGTGAGGGGAAAACATGATAATAATACTAACTCAGCACAACTTAATACAAACATTTAATAGCCTTGATCATTAAAAGAAAATGTTTACAAGAAGTTACACAATGTAGTCCTATAAAGCGGGGTCTGGGGAAGGTACAGTGTACACAAGCTTACCTCTATATCTAAGGTACAAAAGATGTTTCTGATAGACTCTGGGCTCAAGAAAAAACCAGTCTCGAAGCTAATTAAAGTTGAAAGGATGAATTTGGAGAAAAAAGGAAGTAATACTACTAAAGGAAATAAAATGTACCCATGATTTTATGCCATCTGTCTAGCCTTCATGCCGACCCATGAGAGAGAGGGGGGAGGGGGGAAGCAAAGATGGGATCTTTATTGCTCGGACTCTTCAAAAATATCGAGGGGTGTGCGTCGGATACTCCAAAAAGAGTATATTTTTGAATCCGACACGGGGTGAGACAATATTTTTGGAGAGTCCGAGCAACACAAGATGAGACTATTAGAAAAAAAAAAGAACATTTCATATATCAATTTTTCTGCCGAGGTTTGAAGAGCTCATATTTTTTTTTATCTATTGTTCGTTCAAATAACGAAAAAAATGTGAAGTGATTAGCAAGCATGTTAGGTCTACTCCCTATACTTTGGCTGAGTTATATGTTACTATATTTTTAAAATACAGGCTTTCCTAAGCACGGGTAATTTTAGATTGGGGCATAGTTGATTGATTGATTTAGTGTTTTTCTTCTTATAGTTCAGAAAACACTTACCTCGCAGTCCCATATGGCCCCAACACATTTGGAAAAACTAATACTAGAACTTCTTAGCATGCAGCGTTCAGTATTCGTTGGTGTACTATGGACAGCCTCTTTAGGACCTTCAACTGTATTAGCAATATCCGGTTTCTTGACCTTGGGGGAACTCGGGGGGCTTGGAAGGCATCTCTGAGCCATAGAAGCTACAACATGCCTTTCAAATTCACCATCCTTATCAGCTTCCTCCTCTGTGGAAGCACAGACTCGTTCTCTGCAGATAGAAATGAGGCTATTCAGGTAAGAGAAATTGATTACAGCTATTTACAATTTAACACAGAGAGAAGGTCAAGGACATTTCACCTGGGCAAAGAAGCATATCGTCTTGGAAAGAGAGTACTTCCACCTCTACCACTTTGCCCCTCGAGATGGTCAAATTGTTGTTTGAAGCAATCAACCCCACTAAAAATGTATTTTTTCAATTAGCACAGTAAGTTAACATGCACCGTATCGCATGCACCAGAACAGAAAGGGCTCCAGAGCAAAATGCAGGTGAAATGTAGAAAATAGAAACTTTTTAGGTAAAAGGAGAGAAGTGTTGAACTAAATATACACAGGTTTGAGCATGAATCCTGGTCTATGGGGCCTGTATCATTTGCAGACATAACGACTCACTGGATATGTAAGGGGAAAATATCACATCTTAATCACAGTTTGTGTAAGTGATAACTCATCAGTAACCAGTTTTTTAATTATGTGCAGTGGCAGAATCGATTTCCTTTAATTATCAAAAATGGTAAAATTAGTCCTAAAATATCTTTCCATTTTCAAGTATTAGATGCACTATGAGTTTATGACTCACATTTAGTACAGTTCTTCACAGGTTCCAACACTAGTACTGATTTAAAGCTCAAAACAGGCAAGAATTCTCAACCTATCTGACTAATGGCAAGTCTTACTTCTAGAGAAACATCATGGCAGATCTACTTGTCTTATACTGGGAATACACATGGTCCATTTTACGCAATGAATTATTACCCATTCATTCAAAAATCTGAATATTTTTCTCTCACAAATCACAATTATTCCATAAGTGCATTCATCTACATATCATAACACAAGGTCAACCTTGTGTTGAATGATATCACAATCTAGAAAAACTTATGACTCTCATTAGCAGCAGATTTCTCTTTTCTTATTATCACCATCAAATATCCGTTAGAGATATATCAGACTATATGCATCAAGCATCAGGAGGAAATGAAGGGACAATATAAGAATAACATGAAGAATAATATTTCGAGAACATCAGTGCGAATGATGCAGGCAGAAGGATAAGCATCATTGAAGAGGTTTATGACTTCTACTACCATAGGTCCGCCAGTCCTTATCCTAAAAGGTTCAACTAATACAATATGCGGATCATGAAATTTCTTGTTGATACATGGCAACACAAGTAATACAATAAGTTTTTTTAGAATGATGTTAGGCGGGGTGGAGAGAAATTTCACAAAGACCATGGAAAAATGAGTTAAATCATCAGGTGAAAAGGTGTTCACAGCAGCAACAAAAATGAACTATTTAGCGAGAAGTTTGCATTACCTTGGATACATAAAGTGAGTGTGATCAGTGCCATGAAGATGCTCCTGCAGCATCTGAGGGTGATATTCCAGAATCTGCCCACAGTTGAGGACAATGTACACTATAAGTAGTAGAAAAAGGTGCAAAAAGAAGATCAAGCAAAGATGAAAATGGTTGTTAACGGATATACCTCTCGGTAGATGAGCTCCCTAATATCCTCTTTCCCAAGTTTTCTTCGTTCAAAGTCGAATTCGAATTTTGAGATAGTCTGAGATGATGGTTCCTGTTCCTTGTTGGCCAAACCACGGAAATATGGATGTGCTAGCGCCTGAGTAGATTAATGAATGCTAGTATTAGGAAAAAAATATGTTTTATACAAACTAAAGACAGGCCTAATGACCGCTGCAACATCCTACCTCTTCAGCAGAAGGGCGATCTTTGGGATCAAATGCAATCAACCGCTCAAGTAATCTTAGAGCTAGTGGATCAACGTGTGGGAATTGCTGTGAGAGAGGGATAGGTGCTTTCTTCTTCATGCTGCTTAAATATCTCCTTGCTTTTTCATTTTTAATCTGCAAATATCAGGAAAATTGCGAACAAAGATATATTCAAGATTCATTACTAGATGATACGTTTATCAACTGTAATACATTGATAGAAAGCACAAACCCTTGAAATGGCTTCAATGGACGGTGTACCAAGCAAATCAGTTATGAGATCCAATTGGTGAACCGCATTTTTCCCCGGAAATAATGGTTTTCCTGTGAGCATTTCTGCAAATATACACCCTAGACTCCAGATATCAACTGCTGGGGTATACTGCAATTAAGTCTCTGGTTTAGATTATGTACAAATTTCTGAAAGATCATTTGCATGATTAAGCTACCACAAGTGCGAAACAATAATGGCTTACATACCATCTCATTAGGCATATGCCATGTTCAAATTAGAGCACAAGACCTAATGCTCATAGACACAGTACAACTTTATTATGCAGAAGTTTGTGTAACATCTTAGCACTAATACTTTTTTTCCACTTATGACAAGGAATGCCATAGAAACCAAGAACTATCCAGAACTCGTCCAAGATTAGGAGAAAAAGTCCTTGAAGGTCCTACTACATGACAAATGCAGAGTGGCAGAGATGACTAAAACACATGAACTAAATGAAAAGAATTAAATGGTCGTTATTTGGAGGTGATACAGAGAAGACGGAGAGAAGAGGATCTCTTCTTCATAATCAGAGAGTTAGAGTCTCACATCTAATGTTATGGACAAACTAGGATTATATGTCATTGTGTACTTGAAGAGGATGATGCTAGAATCGAGATCAAATTGATGAGACAGCACCCAAAGTACCCTTTTCGAGTGCTTTGTCAAGGGAAGACAGTATCTTTTGAAACATCAAGAGATTACCAACTTTACAACAGCTGTTAAAAATTAAAAGAATAACAGCCCAGACTAGTTAAGGGACTAGAAGAGATGAATACTCATTACATAAAAATAGACATTTCTCGAGCCTAATATGGTCTCAGCGTTAAGCAATTGCTATCTGACAGATTTTTAGCCATTGCATGGAGAAAACCTTTATGCAATAAAGATGATTCAGAAAAAAGAACCACCAAATAAGACAAAAGTAAGAACAAAGATGTCTTCACATCATTTTTGCATAAAGAACATAAAATTGAGTATAAAACATCCAAAAATAGAGTAAAAGTAAACTATGGATGAAAGTATTTTGACCTAAACAGTTGAAGAAAAGGTTTTCTGCAATGGTATGACATCTTGATGCATCAATTCTAACAACTAACTAATCATTAATTACTCAAAATGACTTACATAAATTTTTGACACCAGCAAAATGAAGATTGCAAACAAGAAATGAGGAAGCAAAGGAACAACTTCACTATCCATAAGATGAAAGAATATTGTAAAAGCAAAGCCCCTTTCTAAGTAAAATGTCTCACGATATGAAATATAAGTTTCTTTTCCAACGTTAACATGAGAACATGCACTTGAGCAGTACTAGCAATCATATAAGTAATGTATATAAGCATGCCTATTTACCTGTATACCATCATACTTACTTTGGAAAAAAAGGAACCACAGAGTTCTGGAGCACGGTACCAGCGAGTTGCCACGTAGTCCTTTAGAGAAAAAGGATGAAGAATTTAACTTGAAATTACAGGTGTAACAAATTAACAACTTAAGAGTGGTGTCGGATATATCGGTGCACAAAGAATCTGGCACTTATATGACAGGTGTACTAACTCAACACTTCAATGTTGGCATTGAGATATTTTCAGAGGCTATTGTAGTAAGGATAGACTAAGAAAACTTTAAAGTAAAGAGATGAAGCATACAGTCCAGAAAACAGCAGATGGGTTATCGCCAAGTGATACCCGAGCAAGCCCAAAATCACAAATTTTCAGCTTGCAATCTGCATTTGCTAGAATGTTCTTTGGCTTCAAATCCCGATGGAACACGTTTGCTGTTAAATCAACAAATGTGGGAATGAGTCATAAGAACATATGTAAAACAGAAGGTTCTTCAATTACCAGAAAACAGAAAGAGAAATCGCAACCTGTATGCATATATTTTAAACCACGAAGAAGCTGATACATAAAGAATTGATAATGTTCAGCAGTGAGACTGTCATTTGCTTTAATTACATGCTGAAGGTCACATTCCATCAACTCGAAAACAACATAAATATCCTTGAATTCCCTTGGACATGGAGGCAACAGTATATGCTTTATTTCTACAATATCTGGGTGCCGAAGCAACCGAAGGAGCTTTATTTCTCTCAGGATGCGGGTGGCTTCACAGCTGTGCTCAAAAACATCTTTGATCTTCTTTATTGCTACCTTCTCTCCAGTATGAGTATCAATTGCTGCTGCAACAACACCATAGCTTCCCTTGCCAACGACCTCTTGGATTTCATATTGATGAGCCTCACCATACTCAGTGAAGAATTCTTTGAAATCCATTACCTTCAATTATATGAGATACTATTAGGATTCCTCTTTACAGAAAGAGACAAGGTCAAAATAAGACGCAGAAGGATATATCAAAATCCCAAATTTTCTGTATAACTGTAAAATTTAAATCTGAAATGAAATGTTTTCCCTCATTTCTTCCCATTTCTATGATCTAAATAACAAGCTCTACCTCAAACATTGAACAACATATATTTGCTATTATCCATGAAAGAAATAATGGTTTCCAATTGTCTTAACAAAAATGCAGGTTCTTTTGCAAGTGTAAACAATATAATATCATGAGCCAATGATCTATCGGAAATCACCTCTATGTCTCCCAAGGTAGAAGATAAAGGTTCAAGTACAGATTACCCTCCCCATACCCTACTTGTGGGAATACATTGGGCGTATTGTATTTGTAGCAAACAATATAATAGCTGAACAAATAAATACACTAGAATTAAAACATTTCAAAGTGCTAAATTGATACACTGCAAACCAATTCAAAACATCTCTTCCCCCACCCCACCCCAACGGAAGTTTTAATTAGATAATGACAAAGAAGAAGAGAAGTTACCATTTTTTATACTTAGACTTCGAGATAAGATGGACAATGTTTGATTTACTTTCAGTACCTGCAATGCATCAAAAATTAGTTAATTACTCACTGATTAAAAGGACTGAATGAAAATAACTCAAAATTCCACATTTTATGAAAGATGGGAGATCTCTAACACACACTCAAGAGATCTCCAATATTTAAGCTATGTGATCTACCAGACTTGTACATACACATACAAACATCAACCCCAGAGATTATTCTTCTTGTGTTCAACCATGAACCTTTATATTCCATCCATTCAATTACATACCAAATATTTCTTTCCATCCGTCCTAGCTTTGGTTAGACTATCCCGTGGAATTAGTCAAGGACAACATGATTATCAACAAAGAAAAAAAAACACATTCCAAATAAATCTCAATACAGTCAACTAGAAAAGAAAAATCAGATCTTGAATCAAAGAATACCTCACCATTCAACTACATTAAAGATCTAACATCTAAAACTCAACAAAACAGATAATCAAAAAAAGATTAGATCTTGAACCAAAACAATACCTCAACAATAATAAGTCTCTAAAGAGAGGTGAAAACAGCTCTTAAGAGACAATAATTGCTTCTCCTTTCCAAGTTCCCACCTTTAAGGAATTAATAATTGACAACTTCCTCTACTACTTGCTTATAACTCCATAAATTGACAAGGTAAAGCCAACCCCAGTTGAAACCCTCTATATTTTTTTAATTATAATATATATACTACCTGTTAATTAATCAATAAAAAATATTAAACATAAAGTCGAAGAAACAGCCAAAATTGAATATATCAGCTGGGCATACATACGTCAGGGGCGGAGACAGATATGAACAAAAAAAGGTTAATACTTTTATCTATCAAAAAATTATAAAAAAAATTTAGCTCCGCCACTGAATACGCCGTAAACCCAATCCATACACACAGAGGGAAGCAAAAAAAAGTTTAAAAAGCATAAAAATGGAATTGGAATCCGATGCGATTATTATTATTTATATATAAAAATTGAATGCGTAAACAGTGAAAGGCGACAAACCTTGAATGGCGAACCTTATCTTATCTCTATTTCTGTCAAATTTTGTCTACATCCGCAAAAACTCCGAGAGAGAGAAAAAAATTGAATCGAATTCAGATCTGAGAGTTAGGTAAAGGTGAAGTGAGACGAAAAGTCTGATAAAGTTGAAAGTTCAAAGAATATTTACGCGTTTTTTCAGAGCTGTGATATCGTTGCAGTGGATTCGACTACTCCTCTTTGATTTTAAATTTTAAATTATATAGATCAAAAATTAATAGTGTGATTTGAATTTAAATTATTTAATACTAATGCCGAAAAAAAATGTAAATTTGAGCTAAGCTAATATATGGCTATGGAAATTGGACCAAGATGACGCTATTCTTTTAATTTCTGACTCATAATGACTTTGGTAAAATTATTATAAAGTCAAATGTATTAATTAGAGGTAAATATTATTGTATTTATCTATTTATATATAATTTGATATATATTTAAAGACAATTACTTCTTTTTTTTATATTTTTCAAATTTTAAGATTTAGATAAATTAATTTTTTATTGTAATTTCTTTTTATAGATTCTTTAAGGTTGGTGGCTTATAAGAGCGTATGAAGTTTGAGGAGGTTAAAGAGGTCATTTACGATTGGAAAAGGGAGGGCGATCGAGCCTGAAATATAGGTGAAGTATAATGATCTTATTATATATGAATAACGGTGATATTCGGAATTACGACAATTATGTTGATAAGACAAACTATGAAAGTTGAAAAGAATAGTGGAAATGAGGACGATGGAAAGTTTATATTTATCAAAAACTAATTTGAATTCATGTTGGAATATTCAACTCTATTGATGATCACATAAGGAGATAGATGAAGCGGTGTCGAGATAATAATAGAGACTTATATATGGTGTTTGCAGACCTAAAAATACATGTGATAAAGTTTTTAGAGATTTCTGTGATGGTGTGTTTAGGTTACAGATGTACTTGTATCTTACATTAGAGTGATTACAAAACATATAATGAAATCAAACTCCGATTGAAAATAATAGATTACGACTCAAAGCAATTTCTAGTTGTGATACAATTGCACCAGGGGATCAACTCTTAGCCTCATCTTAGCCTCATATTTTTTTCTTGGTGGTAGATGAAATGATGTGACATATTTCTAAAAAAATCATCTAGTGTATGATAACGATTGCTTGGAGGCTTAGAGCCTGTTTGGCTCAGCTTAAAAGCTGGTCAAATTGATTTAAAAGCTGGTTTTTGATTTATTTAGCTGTTTGGCAATACTCAAAATAACTTATTTTAAGTTTAAAAAAACTTATTTTAAGCCAAAAGTTAAAAGCTGGGGTAGGGGTGCTTTTTTTATTTTAGCTTATAAGCTGTTTTAAGTTGACCACATTTTTACCTTTTTACCCTTAATATTTTTATACAATCTCCAAATTACCCACATAACCCTAACATCTCTTTCTTCCATTTTTCCCTTTTCATGTTTGGCATAGCTGCTGAACTTCTTCCTGTTCTTCCAACTTGAAGTGAAGATAAACCTTGAAATAAAATGTTTCGATTATTTTTTTATTAGCTTTCTTCCTTTTCTCTCGATTGATGCCGATAATATGTTGAATAATAAAAATTTATATTCCTCTTATAAATAATTTGTGATAATAAAGAAATATATGGATGATAGACAATTATTATTACCTATGGATGAAACTAAAATAAATCTTAAATCGTTCTTTGATCTATTCAAATTATATATCTTTAAAATCTATAATAAGTTTATATTCCTCTTATAAATAATTTGTGATGAGAAAGAAATATGTGAATGATAGCAAAATATAATTATTTATGGCTGTAAAATATAAATTAATTAACTTTTATTATGTTAACAGCTTTTAAAGGTATTTCAGATATTTTGATTTAAAAAGTTGTTTATCAGCACTTATTTGTCAAACACATCAACAACTTTTTTTTTAACTTCAGCACTTTTATCCAAACGCATAACTGCTTATTTTAAAAATAAGTTTCAGCACTTTCAAAAGTACTTTTTTAAAGCTACTTTTATTAAGCTCATCCAAACGGGTCCTTAAAAGCATACCCTAGAATTCAAAGGATTTATGTTGAGTAGGACTAAAGTGTCATATTTAAAGTGTTAGTTCAATTACGCAATTCACAAGACATATGTGAAATTAAAAATTGTTACATAAATTATATTCAACGAATAAAGTTTTCAAGTATCTTGGATCGATAATCTAAGCGAACGGGGATATTGATGATAATGTTTCACGTCATATTAAAATATGATGGATGAAATAGAAATTTGCCTTCGGCATCCTGCATAATGAAATATATGTAAGTGTATAATTGTTAAATTAGTTATGATGAATGGGACAGAGTGTTACCTCATCAAAAACTTTTCTTCGGAAGATAAAAGTAGAATTAAAAAAATTTAAGATAAACTGTACACTAGGAGAAATACGATTAAAAATAAAATATTTGGGATAAGATTAGAGTGACCTTTGTGGTGAAAAAATGAGAGAGATAAGACTGATATGGTCTACGCATATGAAAAGGCGATGGACATATGAGGAGATATAGAAGTAAACTGGAGAAGTATTAGAGTAAATGATTAGACATGTCATTATGGACCTACATCTTACATGACCATAGACAAGAGGATATCAAAGTCGGTGATCAATTAAGGAAAAAAATTAATAGGTAATTGAGTGTTGTCTTATTTTTCAATCAGATTAGAACTGGTGGTAGTATTAACTTTATTCATATAGTTTCTTGCTTTTGTTGTTTTTTATCATCTATTGTTTATCATGTTTAAGTGATCACACTATTTTATTAACGCTATTATTTTTTATATATTTATTCTGCACGGTATAATTTCTTCATAGTCATTTTTCTTTTCATCAATATTTGATATGTTTTACTTGAATTAATGATCTTTCGAAAATAATTTTTACCTCTGTAAAATTATAAATAGAAATAACATGTGCACATATTTTACTTTATTTATATCCACTTTATAGAATTTACCAAATATGTTATTGTTATCGTTAGCTCATCCAACTTTTCTACATTTGAAAATTAACAATTAGGCATTAAGGGTCCTAATCTATGAAGATTTGTTCAAAAGTAAAGTCATTATCCACTAATTGCTGATGTAACACAAAAAGTATGTTAATGATGGGCCATATATACATCTAATAATTTAATACTCCACTTTTTTTGTTCCACTTGCTATAATATATTATTCTTTTTAAATTATTTTAGCAGAATAGTATCTTCTTATATATATTTTTTTAAAATAAGTAAACTTTTAGTTCACATTTTTTTATAATGAAAAATAATTTATAACTATATAAATAGTTATTATATTATCTGTTTAGCTGTAAATTTTGTTTTTTTTAAAAAAAAGAAAAAATATTTCCAATTAAAATATATTAAATAAATTAAGATAAAAAAAAATAAAAAATAAATTTAGCATAATAAGTAATTTTTATATAGTGTGAATTTAAACTAAAAACTGAATATTAAAAGATTAATACATAATTAGCTCATCCAACTTGTCCAATTTTTTTCTAATTGAGCATTAAAGTTTGTGGGGTCCTATAATTCATGTTGACTTGTTTAATACAAAATTATTATCTCTAATTTTCTGATTATGGCACCAAAAAAATGTGTTGTATTAATTAATCTCAATTAAAACAAAGACAAAAATATAGCTATGGCTAAAATCTGTCATTATGTAATTATGTCAGGATCAATTTAGTGTATTCCTATTGCTGTTTTTTTTTTAATTTTAATTATTAATTTAATAAATTTATTTTGTCTTTACGAATATTTAGAATTACATTTTATATATACATATCTAACAAAAAAAAGTCCACTTATTTTACTTGTAAAGATATTTTTCATTAAAAAATAATAATATTTGCCATACACAACCAATAAATTGGTTCATACTTAAACCCAAAAGAATAATTTTATTTTAAATTGATAATCATAATTTACACGACTTAATTGAATCCAGCCTGACATGTTTAGTCAAAAGAGTTGAGCTTAATCAACTTAATTTTTTTTTAATAATTAAATGAATTAGAAAAAAAAAGAATAAGCTTTGACTAAATACCAAGTTGAGCTTTTTACCCAAAAATAAAATAAGAACAAAGAAGTAATCTAATAAGTAAATAATTTAATCCATTGTGTATTAATACATTTTTATAAGAGAATGGTGTACGAAAAAAAACTGAAGTATCTTTTTATTTCGAGTTTGAACTATCACGTGTTTGTATTTTTATATGGATTATTATTAATTATTTATCGAAACAATTTTAAATTTGACTAGTTTAAATGTTTGAATACAATTGTAAAAACGGAGCATAGCAAATTAATTTGCTCATAAAATTTCATCCACATGATAGCTGACTCATTCATTTTGAGGTGTATTTGATAAATAGTTGGTGATAATCGAGATAGGAAAACAATAGATCTTATAGTTCAGATAAAAAACTCGCAAAGAAGTGATAATATATATTTTGACAACTATTTTTATTTTGGTTAAATTTTCATTATCAATGTGTAATACCATTTTTAAACCAAAAAAAAAAAAGTCAGATACTAGTTAAGGTTTTTTTTTGACAAATAGGTAATGATAATTCAGATAAAAAACGCTGACTACTTGATATTTCAAGTAAAAAAATTTGTAAGCAAAATAATACTTCAAAGTGTTTTAGTCATGATCTCTTTTTTATAAATATTTCTTCGTGATCTAGCTTTTTACGAAAACTCAAAGAAAATAAATGTTTTCATTTTTAATTATAAATTTTGCATTTGAATCTTTAATTATGAAAGTTTTGAGATTATTTATCCACCATATGTATAAGTTATCTTTTATATAACTTGTTATAAACTAACAACCCTTAAATGTTGAAAAATATAAAAGCAAAAATGGAAAGATGATCCAAAAATGAAATATGAACAGGCCAATATCTAAAGAAGACCATATTATAAGAAATCCAAGTTCAAACAAAACAATAACTGAAAGAAATAAAACTGACCTTTTACATATGAAGAATAGGTCCAGATTCTGATATAACCAAAATATGCCAACTGATATTCCAACTGAGTTCAGAAGTATGATTTGAGAAATGAAATATATCTAAGAGAGAGCTTCATATACACTTTGGCTGCTACTCACTAACCCGAATAAATCTGGATTCGCGTTTCCACCAATAATTTCTTCATATACACACTAACTTAACTATAGACCTGCAAAGCTCAGATAGATTTTGGTTAGAGTGTTGAATCCTTGAATAGACATGGAACTCGAGTATCAGATTAGACGAGTCAATATCAATCAATCAACTACACGTCAATCCCAAATAAAGTGGAGAAATAGAGTCAATACTAACTTCCTTTTCACATATAAGTACTTCATTGCTGGATTACTCTGTCGTAACCTGTACTATATAGAGAAAACTTTGAAGAAAATAGAGCTGCGAGCAATTAGTAAGCAATGTTATAGCTTCTTTCAAGTAAGTATGTCAGTCAAGCTATTAGATCAAATTACTATATTGTACCTCTATTTTACGTGGCCAAGTTTGAAAACATAAGAGAAAATACAAGCAATTATTGACTAACGCTTGAGCTTCTGGGGTTTAATTATACCTTTTGTCGTCATAAGAGAGAGAATGAAGGAACTGCAATGCTCACTTTACTTTGCGTTCCTACGCCTTCCTACACCTCGATGAGTTTGTTTCTTTGTTAGCTTCTTGGATGATCCTAAATCCTTCAAAAGTGTAGTATCTGGATCAGCCCCATCCTCCTTGCCCTTGAGAGACCTCCCACAACGCTTAGCTTTTGGCTGCTTCAATTGCACCTCATGTTGAGGATCAGTCAAATTCAATGCCTCCTCACTTATTGCCAATGCCAATGGCTCTTCCATCTGTACTACATGTTGATCAGCTGTGACACATAATGGTTTAGAGATGCTTAAAGGCTCTTCCATAATTACTAACTGTTGATCCGCTGAGTCACACAATGCCAGTTGTTTCAGTTTAGAGGTAGTTACTGATTTAGGTTCAGACGGAGTTTTACTCCAGCGCTTCAGTTGTCTTTGTGCACGATCTGATGAGCTCTCCAACTGTAATTGTTTTCTGTTTCTACCTGACCGAGGTTGTTCATTTGGAGTTACTGTTCCTTTTGCTAGCGCCCTAGTCATTGGCCTATTTGTTTGCTGCCAGCCATGGTGCTTCTTTTTCTGCTTCTTAGTCTTCAACAGATCCTCAGCAACAGCCTCCTCTTCACTAGGTTTGTCAGAACTCAGAGGCATAACATGGTTTTCTTTTGGTAAATCCAAACCTATTGACGAAGAGATAAGTTCTTTCGGTAAGTCCAAATCTACTGACACAGAGGTATGTGCTTTATTTTCTGTGGCATCCTCCACCACCACAAGCTCAAAACCTGGAGGTGCTTCAGGACTTAAAAGTAGAGGCAGGTCATCTCCAGGTTGTTCATTTTCCAGAATTTCTTGTGGATAAAAGTTACTAACGTCAGCTGTTTCCTCAACTGTGCTGAGACTAAGCTGCGATAGCTGCAACTCCGAATTACAACCTACAGCACTCTCAGCAGCAATGGAGGATTGCAGTGATCCTCCAGTAGCATCAAGTTGTTCTTTTCCTTTCTGTTTATGTACTGTACTCCTTAAAACTCTTCCACAAACAACTTTATTTCCAGTTACAGAATTTTGCTGGTCATTTATTTGCCCATCTTCTTTACCTGTGCTCAGTGCATTATGACGTTCATTTTGTTGCCCACGATTTTCATCAACAGAGACGTCATTTTGTTGTTCTTCCAAATTCTTCTGTTCTCCAACAACTTCCACATCATCATGTTGCACCTGCTTTTCCTCCTCCTTTTCCTTCCGCCCCGACTGCCTTTTTTTAATAACCAAATTCCTCCTTTTCTTCCTCTTTCTTTTTTTCTTTGGAACCACGCTTTCGCAGTCACCAGGAAGCAAAAACCGTCCTCCAATCATACGGATTTCTCCCTTTTCAGTCATACTCTGTAGATGATGTTTCAACATGGTCGTATGAGCATATGGCAAACTGGCATGTTCTTTGATGATAAACTCAGATATTGAGTCTTCACTAGAACCCCCTTTTTCCTTTAATTCTTTCAAGGCCTTTTCAATCATCTATAACAAAAGAATACATTCGATTAGACCATAAACTCACTTCAGCTATATGAAACTTAAAAAAATCCAAACAACAAGATTTCAAAACTACACTGTTACTCCTAAAGGTATGACGGAAAAAAGAGAAATAGCTAATCAAGTCTCCAAGGTCTGAAATTCATATTGCTACTTCGATTAATCAAGCTCTTATAAAGAAAAGAACTTCCAAAAGCAAATCTTTTTCGGCTGATATCTTGAGAATGTATTAACTTTATAATAACAAAAGCAATCTAATGTTTCCCTCGATACATATAAAACCAATATCATAAAATTGACAAGAATCTGACAAACACGTATGAATAAAAAATCGATCAAATATTTCGTTTTTCAAAAAAATATTTATTACTCAATAATTCAAAAGAACCTGATCTTTAAACTCATATACACACACATGTAGGAAGGTTAACTTCCCAAGCAGCCAACACGAAAACTATAATCCAAGAATCCATTTTTCCCAGAAACCCAATAAATAAAACTTCTTTCATACTTTGGTTAGCTACTAAAAAAGCTTAGGCCACATTCTCAACAGCCCCCTCAATTTGTTTAAGAAAAAAAAAAGATAATCTTTGTGCAAATCACTTACAACAATTAAAGATACAGAGTTTACATGAAGAGATGAGTAAGCGTAGAGTGTACGCATGTCTTACCACTACTTCGTGGAGGTAGAGAAACGGGTTTCCGACAACATACCACATGACAAACTACAATCAAGTATCAACCCACATGCCTTACCACTACGTCGTGGAGGTACAGAGACGGTTTCCCACAACATACCACATGATAAACTACAATCAAGTATCAACCCGCATGCCTTACCACTAACTCGTGGAGGTAGCGAGACGGTTTCCGACAACATACCACATGACAAACTACAATCAAGTATCAACCCACATGCCTTACCGCTACCTCGTGGAGGTAGAGAGACAGTTTCCGACAACAGACCCACATGATAAACTACAATCAAATATCAACCCACATGCCTTACCACCACCTCGTGGAGGTAGAGAGACGGTTTCCGACAATATACCACATGATAAACTACAATCAAGTATCAACCCACATGCCTTACCACTACCTCGTGGAGGTAGAGAGACGGTTTTCGGCAACAGACCTACATGATAAACTACAATCAAGCATCACCCCTAATATTTTTATTCTTTCGGAAAACAATTAATTGGTGAAACAAAATTTCATACAATTCAATTATAATACCGCTACAAAATATGTGGCGCAGTGAATGAGATTGTTTCACACTTAATCAATGGTCTTTACTCTAAACCCTGAGTGGGGCCTACCAATGCAAATTCAAATCCAAAAGTAAACGAACTCCAATGCAGGTATAGACATCGAATTGAAAACAAAAAAACAAATAAATTCGATAACAATAAAAGATGAAAACTTTATACGAATAGATGAGTTACCCAAGCATAGGGAGGATGATCAGGAGTAGTAAGACCCGAGAAAATCTGCGAAATGCGTTGTTGAAGAACTACTCCTTGCGTCTCTGATAATCGAGCATTTGGGTCACCATTAGCCAAATTGAAAACTGCTTCTCTCAAATTCTTCATTGACATCTGCTCCTCCTCCTTCTGCTTCATCTTCTCCTTCCTCTGCTTCATCTTCTCCTTCTGCTGCAACACATTAGGGTTTTGGCCACCATTTTTATGTGTTGATGGATTCATAACTGCTGGTATTCCCTGTTTGGAGAAGTTTTCAGAAATTCTGTTTACAGAGTTTATTAAGAAAATTAGGATTTTTACCCAAAATTGTTTTTATTTTTTTTTAATTATTGGGTTTAAATGTGTTTGACATATTTATAGTATGAGTCTAGTGCTTAAAATGGAATAATTTTCAATCCAAGTTGATATTAAAGAAAAAAAGATATGTTTCTAGTTATTGTGTATGTTTTTCTTTAAAAGAATATTTAAGATTATTTTTTTAAAAAAAAAAATAGGCTTAGATGTGTTTGACATATGTGTAATTGGTTAAAAGAGTATAATTTTTTATTTTTATAAAAGATATGGATTGTTAGAAAATATCACATAATTCCAATAGGTATGTTCCTAAAATTATGTATCAATTAATTTGTGTTTTTCCTTTTTAGGAAAAAAAACAAAATTATTTCTTATTTTCGCGCTCAAATAAATCAATCAAATCATAGGCTGAGTCAAACTGAGAAAAAAAGAACTTCGAATAGGAATTTGGTTTAGTTTAGTATTGAAAAAATTTGACTATATTTTTGGGTTGGTCTGGTATCAACTAAAAGAAATCAACTCGAGATCACACCAACACGATATTACATAGATAATTTTTAAAATTCATTTTATACATGAATGTATTTACTTTGATATGATTTCTAAATGTTTCTTATATTGTTTCATTGTTTTTATCACAAAATATTATATTATTTCAAGTTTGAAACTTAAAATTTTGAATGACCCGATAAATATTATAGTTCATAAATGTTAGTAGCGGTAATAAAGTTCAAAGCAAAATCAAATTGATACTAATGCTAACAAAAAAAAATCAATTCAACACTTATGTTGAATGCTTATTCTTTAGTTTTACATTAATTTAGACAACTAAACACATTACCTAATTTAAGTTGTTTTTAAAAAATATTTAGTCGTGTAGTTAATGTTAGGATCGAATTCACGCACACACACTTGATGAATGAAGAATACAAAAACTTTCAAGAGAAAGAGATGAGAGATCTAGAGAGAGAAAGAGAAAACCCAATATTTCGTGGTAACACCCCGTGAGTAAACTTCCACGGTGATGGGGTATATATATTAATAAATCAAAGTATTTTTGGTTACTTTAAAATTTTAACATATATATTAATCGCGTAAACAATATATATATATGTATATATATATATATATTAATCAGGCTCCACAACCTAACAGTTAATACTTAGTAGATTAATTTTAACATGATTTAGTACTTTAAAATTATGATCATTATCATCCTGACTTGCGAAATTGCAATATTTATTTTATGCGATTTCATTATTATTTTTTTGTTAAATAGTATTGTGTTATCACTCATCTCATATTATGTATTATTATTTTTTTTATAAAACACCTTAGATAATTATATTTTGATATGACTAAAGAAATGATTGAAGTAAAGTTAATTTTAAGTTTATATGAATACTCTCAAAAAAATTTGAAAAAACGCGAAGTTGAAAAATTCGAGCTTTATTAGTTTAATTTGAATTGACATATATATTTAAAAATCGAACATAAATGACTTGATTTGATATTTGAAAAAATCTAAACCAATTCGACCATATGAAAAGAAGAAATCCATGAGATACTTGCCACCTCCCAGGTTATTGGTGTATGGCCATTCTCAGGTGACAGCAAATTTGTCAACAAAAATTGTCCTAGAGTCTGCCCACACAAGCACTTTTACAGCAGATGGTGCAAAAATGAATTCAAAACACTCTCAATAACATATCTAAGACAAACTGCAGCATTTAACATTATTCACATGAAAACTCAGTCCATATGTTAAGATGTCGTCCGCAAGAATACTACGCGTTCAGCGCAAGACTGAAGAACAATCATATTCTGCAAACAATGTTTCACACTGGCATCATAATAAAACGCAACGCTAATTGCCATCGTTCTACAGCACATAGCTACAAAAGATAACTATCACTACTTTTCTAAAACCAATAAACACTACAATGAATAGTAATAAGGATAGACAATTGAATAACAAGACTTGATCCAAGATTGCAGTGTGTTCTTTTCCACTTCTTGTTTCAATAAATGGTAAATCTTTGCAGGCAATGGCAAGTGGTTTCGACAAATTTGGCAGGAATTATAGCAACCTACTCAAGAAGCTTATTGCAAGTGCTCACCCCAACAGCAGCAGCAAGATGCCAACCAGCATGCAAGAAAGGTGTTTCAGGAAAGACATCATCAGCTATGAAAAGAGCACCCCCTAGCAACGATGACATTTTGTGCACATTGTGACTCATCCTTAGATCCGGATCTTGAAGTGCTCTTTTGGCAAATGCAACCTAAATGGAAAAAAAGAGTGAAACGGTCCATTAAATCATATTCTTCGCGAACGAGGGAAGAGATTAAAATGGTAATGTAATTCAGTTCATTCGAGCATTCAGAAGCAGATATCTACCTCCATCATTCCGGTGTGCACAGCAGAAACCATCAGAGGTTGGATCGGTAGGAGGACTGCAGACGCTGCCATCAGCAATTTGGGATTCTCATTTCTAAGTGCCCTTGATAGACACTGCAAAAAAAGTCAGCAGTTAAGTTTCGCTTCTTTTGAAGCTATTAAGTTTCATAGAACCACCTGTTCAAAAGCACTCAAAGATCTACCCCTTTACCCATCTGTAGACTTTCTGGATAAGGATAACAGTTTGTACATTCTTGACTAATCCACCGGGTACTTGCTACCTCCACAAGATACTAGAAACTTTTCCACTAAGGACTTGTATGAGAAGAAATCACCAAACTATTTTTCTTATGTTTGATAAATAAGAGGGAAGGCAAAGAGGGTCAGTTATAATTGATCCACACTTATTATGAGGTAGATTCTAACCAGTACCAATACATTATAATTCTTGGCCATCACTTTTTCTAATCAGAGACGGAAGGAGAGTAACTTTTTGGGGACATACTGTTTGTGGGGGAATATTATTGAAAGATGAATTTCAGAGAGTTAGAGAACATCTTGCCAAAGAGACTCTACAATACAACATAATGGAGGGACACAAGGTGGAGTCTTTTTGGGACTTGAGATTTAGAAGAGAATTTCAAGATTGGGATGTGTCTGCGTTTCAAAGATGATAACTGAGTCCAAACTTTTGGTTAGGAAGGACCATATTTTCTCTTGTAACGTAATATGGATATCAAAGGTGCCGAGAAAGGTGTGCTTTTTACTTGGTTAACTGCTAGAGGGGTGACTTTGACAACGGAATATCTAAGAAAGCTGAAGATTGTCTATAGCCGTTGGTCTTACATGTCCAAGGAGACGAGGGAGGACATGGATCATCTTCTTCAACATTGTGGGCTAACCACGAGGTTATGGTGGGATATGTTTAGTTGGTTTAGCACTCCATAGGCAATGCCAAGAACTGTGAAAGAGTTGATGTAGAGTGGGACAAGGAGGAAGACAAAGGACTTGGAACGTGGTTCCACTTGCGTTAATGTGGATTGTCTGGATAGAGAGAAATAGGAGAGCTTTTGAAGGAGTGGAGTCGAGTTTCTCTTAGTTAGGAATAGTCTCTGTTTCTTTTTGGTGCACACAAATGGGTGGAGTTTGTAGAAAATGACATATTTTTGTAGATGCTTTACCTTTTGGTATACCCCTTGTACCAATTTGGCCATATTTATGAATGAAAATATATTAACCTGTTTTAAAAAAATACTTTTTATGACGGCAGTGTCTAGCCAAACTAGCTTGCATTTAAACATGTATTTCTCCAGGAATACAATACAGAAAAAATAAGAATAAGCATTAGGGTAATGCTTACTTTTAATATTTTCTATTAGGCACTTGAGACTTACAAATGTAGAAGAAAGCATATTCTTTTTGGGAAAAGTACACTGTTTGATTGAAAGTTCATGATGAAAATTTCTTAAAACACAATTCTCAAGGTAGTGTACTAACGCTCCGGCATAGCTCTATTTAATTAGCATCCAAATAAAAGTACTTCTAGGAACTTGAGCACTCTTAACACAAATCATCATCACTTTCAAATGCAGAGTAGATACTTCTCACACAATTTAGCAAAAAGGAGATCAAGAAAACTATTGCAGCAATCAGCACACCCCACCAGCTATTTCAACGTCAATGTCACACACCTTTTCCAATTCTTTGCACTTTTTTCTTTTTGATGTTGATGAATGAGGTAGTTATCAATTATATAATTTTCAGCAAGCATTTCTGGTGTGATTAAAACTCCAAGCAAAATTGTATCTTAGAACATCTGGGCAAATATAAAAGATCCTGAAAAGATATAAAATGAACAGCTGAAGACTTACCACTGTTGCTGTTGCTATCATTGAGTAGTCAGCCCATCTCATATAGCGCCTTATTTTGCCTCTCGAAGCATGGTACAAACTGGAGACAATTCCAACTCCAATCAATGAATTGGCATAAAGTTTGCAATGAAGATTTTTCCTGCAGCAACAAAAAAAAATTTAAAAATTCTGTGCGCAATCAAACATGGTCATCATAAAGCAGCTCTAGCAAAATATATTTCTGACCTCGGAGCCTGAAGTCCAAGAGCAATAAAAGGAAGAGAAGTGATCACATTCGCAATAGTTTCAGCAACAGTTCGATCACCTAAAAGAAAACAATTAAAAGATTAGAAACATGGTAGAGGCAGTATTATACGCTAACAGTTCATAAAGTGATTGTTCTTTGTATGTTTACCATGGCAACTGCAACGGATGGGCCTGAGGCAACCAGGCCTTTGCTGCCAAACTCTCCTGGTGAACAAGATAACATGATGAGTCAAATTCTTGTCAACCCTAATCCTAACTTTAGGGTCAGAATTGACAATTCAATCATCTGTGTTGCTTATAGAAGATAGAAAAGCACCTCTAAACAAATGATCAGAGGTCAACCAAGATAACCTCATTTTCACTTACTGCACTATTAGGTGGTGTCTTGTTCCAACAGGAAAACTTGCATGGCTCCGTTTATGTAAGCTCCCATGTTGTTTTATCTCTTCCAATGCAAATGGTGAATGAGGCACCACTTGCACTCCATGCACACCCTTCAAGGCTGTCTTAGGCTTCACTGGACTCTGGGTACCCATCTGCAATTGGGCAATCAGTCAATTGAATATGACTGACTGCCAGCATTAATATGCAGATACCGATATTGACCAGTTATAGTTGTAATCCAACCACTTTTTTTATTTTCTGTAACAAGGAAAGGAATCATTAGTCATTTCATGTTTTCAAGTGATGAAGAATACATAGTATAGATTTTTTAAGCAAATCAAATCCTCCATGGATCAGAAATATATCCAAGGTTTCATCAAACCGACAATCACTGCTTCACGCAGCTGTTATTTACAAAATCATCGAGTAATTTGCGTTTATGCTCTAAATATATGCACCTTCTTTGGTTTCCATTTCCAAAATTTACCCCCTAACTTGTTCATTTCTTTGAGAAATTTCATATTGTGAGGGGGAAATTAGGAGCTCAACCATTAATTGTCAAAAAAAATTAGGAGCTCGACTGTTTCCAGATTTATGACCTGTACAACTGATATAGACTGTGTTATCTTATAGGGGAATTGGTTGTCTCTGCACTGTGGAGTAGGTACCAGAAATTAATGAAACTATATGATATCGATATTTTAGAAGTTCGATTATTGAGTATTGTGTCTTCCATTATCGAACCACATCCAATGTTCAAAAATCTTGATTTTTGAATGATCTGGGGTTTGGATTAAACTTCAGTAGTTAAACTAATATCATTTTAGCTATTTTCCGTCTCAATAGGATCCATTACACATTGCAACCCAATAAATAGCAGTAGAATCTCATCATGTCAACGATATACCTAAAGTCCAGATATGACAATAAGAACTCAGCTATTGATCAAAGCTCAAAATTTTCCAAAGTCACTAATCGAATCTTCCGAATCAAGACCTAGAAATAACTTCATAAAGATCAACTAATGTACACAAAGATTACTTTTTTCAAACAATTATAGTGTTTAGACCAACTTGCTTGCGCGAGTTCCTACTATCTATCACCAACAAAGGTACCCGGTAACTCTGTCCATCAACGCACTTACATAAATGGGAAAAGATAAAACTTTTTTTTTCCTTTTTACTTGCAATTCAAGCTTTATCCCATAAACTTCAACATTACAATTAACTCACATATCTTTACTGATTTAATAATTAAGAACCAAGTTACCAGATCAATTTCCTATGAAGCTAAACCCTTATTCTTCAAAACATAAAAAAAATTCAATTAGGCATATACATAATACACACACCCCACCCCCACCCCTAAACTATATCCCCAAATTCCAAGCAAAACCCATTCCATTTCTGATCAAATCCCTTAAATCAGAGCATAAAAGCTTCATCAATGGATCCTTAAAAATTCATCCATGCAATACCCAATACATTAAACTTTCAAGCTAGCAGCTCAAATTAGATTTTTAAAAAAAAAAATCAATTAGGGTCATATAGGGGTAATTGAAGCATGAAACTCAACCAAAAATAAAAATTCAATTTTTTACTATAAAAACATTATTATTAGTTACATGGGTCAATTTTAAATTTGAAATAAATGGAATCTTGAAATTGAAATGAGCAAAATAGTGAAATAGAAAGAACCTGTGAGATCGGTATGTGGCAATGCGATAAAGAAGGAGATTTTTGTGAGCAAAGAGATGGAGAAAAAAGGGGTATTTATTTTAGGGAGAAAAAAAAAAGGCATAAATTATGAGATTATGCGAATTTAAGAATCTTTTTTTAGCAACTTTGCGGATATTCGGGTCCAAAAAATGGGTATTACGTATTTTATCATTATTTAAGAGTTTTATATCTCGATATATCTCTTTTGTTATCGGAATAGTAAGGCGAGTGAAATGAGAAGCGAGGCGGACATGATTTGTTATGTATTACAAAATACATGTGAATCACACTAGATACGTGAGTGTGATTTGCGTGTCTCTAGAATACCAGATTAATAGGAGAGTGACGAGGGAAGCGAGGAGGATTTGTCGTGTATTCCAAATATATGTGAGTCCACTTAAATTTAATATATCTAGAACAAATTACACATAGTTTTGACCTTATGTATTTCGAAGTACGTGTATCTGAACATATACGTAGACACATCAAAATCTGATAAAAAGATGCATAATATTGCAAACTATAGTATATCTAAATAAATAAATAACGACTAAACTAATGAGATGCGTGTAAGTTTTCCTAAAATATATGATTACCAGCTTGATTTATTTAAAAATGGATTACATATGAATCGATATATATTATCCATCATAACATATATAGATTACTCATGAGTATCCACTAATTATCGTCCCCTTAAAAGTATATATGCAAGACTTAAAGAGTGTACCATTAAAAAAAAATTACACTTTAAGTTATGTTTAAACATACATTTGGTTTGTCAAATGTCCTTGTGACTTGTGAGTGAACGAATTTAGAAGAAAATTGACTACAACATATAATCAAACAATTATTTAAAAATAAAAAAAAAGAGTTAAAAAACACATAAAAAAAATAAATTGTATATTCAATCAACTCCTTAAATTTCACAAGTGCATGAAAATTTTTCGTTATGAATTTTTAAATTTTGGAATAACATTTAACTGGAAGCTATTAAGCGATGAATTAACTAGAAATTACTAACAAAATTTATAGCTAATTTCATATTTATTAGTAATAGTGAATTGTTACATGTAACCCACCCTCGTCAACCCACTCATCATGAGTTCGGACGAACCTAATAGCATATTGTGTTAGAGAATTATTTTTTTAATATATATTAACTTGTGAATTCCAAAAAAATTAATATAAAATTTTTAAATCTTGACTCTGATTCTAATCGCGTTTTGGTAGAAATACGAAGAGTTGGGTCACGTGAAAGGGAGAAAATGGCATAAATTTATGGGATTATGCCAATGTACGAATCTTTTTTTTAGGAACTTTGAGCATATTCGAGTGTTCCCTTAGTGAATCAACATATAATGATTGATTCATAGTTTTTTGTGGTCCTTTAGTGTAATTTTCGCTTAATTGCACAAAAATCTTCACAAAATGATTAGGTCAGTGTTAACTGTGTTGAAAATCTTACGGAAAATATTTTTATTATAAATATCTTTATGAAATTTATCAAAATTTGAAGCGTGTAGATATAATCCTCGAGGATATTTTATCATTTTCCTAACAATTAGTAGCCGGCCCGTTACACAAATCAAGTTTTTGCATGGATTGCCCCTATTTTAATGATGGTCTTCAAATTATAATTGTCTTTAATTAAGTTTTTGCATGAAATAAGTATTATTAATGTTATTTACTTTTTCAATTTCAATTTGTTTGCCTTACTTTGAATCTGTTTGAAAATTTTTGTATTTCTTTTTAGCAACTCTTTAATTTCAACTTTCCAAATAACATGTTTAAAAATCGATCATGAGATTAAAAAGTTTTCTCTACCTTTTTGAATTAAGTATCAAGTCGAACTACGACAAACAAATTGAAATAACGGAAGTAGTAAACTTGCTATTGGCATATAGTACATGTTTGTGAACTTTATGAAAGATTTTGGTGCAATAGACTTCACATTTTTTGTTCTTTGGACTATGCTATTATCAGGCTTAAAAGCGTATATATCATGTGAACTTGTGTTATGCGTTATAAAGCTCTTTTATTTTCTTCTTATATTCTGATGAGAGATTCGTCTAATGTATCATGTTCACCTTTTTTTAGAAGCTTGTCACTCTAGAAGCCTATGAATTAGTCTCTTTATTTGATCAACCCGCACCGGCCCGTCCTCCGTTATACGCATAATATCAATCACAACCCAAGCTATATGACACATATTTTGCAACTTAAATAAACATTACAAAATCACATTAAGGAAATCAAATATCAACCACGAAATTGAACTCAACAACACCATTATTACAACAATAAAACAACATCCACAAAAAAAGAGTGATGCATGAAAAGAGACAAAAAGGATTATTGAGCAACAAAGAACTGAATCTGAGTGGATCGTGTACCAGTAAAATTAATTAAAGCAAAGGCTTTCACAAATAGCACAATCATCTATAGAGATACTATATTTGAGCTGCAAGTAGCATGGCCATAAGCTAAATAATCATTAGGATAAGGAGATGTTACATAGTAATCATAATTCATAACCTTCATTTGGTGTCTCATTCTTTATTAATGTTACAAGAACATAATATAGACTTTCTTCAAATGGGCCATTTTTGCCATAATACCACCATTGCATATATGGCCCAATAATTTAGCACTTGGAAAATTACAAATATATTTGTGTTGCCAGTAAAAGAGCAGTGCTACTATCTTTGCTTGATACACTTAGATATATATACATGTATTTTTGCCATCAAATACACTAAAATAGTGAGAAAAGCAAGTGAAATTTGTCATGTATCCTGAATACATGCAAATTACATGAGTAGATACACACTAGATACATATGTATCTTGTGTGATTCACGTATATCAACGATTTGTATGTATCCCAAATACATGATTCACTTGGATACAATGTATCTAGAACAAATTACACATAATTTTGACCCTATACATATATCCTGAGATACATGTTTCTTGACACACTAAGATCTAATTTTGCAAATTAAAGTGTATCTAAGTAATTAGTTCCTAAACTAGTGAAATTTTTGTAAATTTCTCTTTAAAAAAATTGATGAATAGTTATTTATATATGAGATACATAAGTTCATATCAGCATGTATCTAATATATGTTACTTTCTTTATCTTAAGAAAAGTGTCAATATCTTTCGATCCGAATTGACGCACGATGAAATGAGACAATAACTAACATCCCCAAAGTGAAGGATTTATGAACTGAATAAAACATAAGTTTGAGACCCACACAACACAAATTATATCCTTAATTTTATGAAAATTTTGTGATACTAACAAAGTGTTTTTATGGGCATACACACAACTTAATCTCATCATCAGTGCCAAGAAAGATGATTAAAGTTTTCTTTAATACAAAACAAAATAGGTAATTATATCAAATTGTCTCAAACTAGACAACCATACACCAGAGATAGAAAATGAAGTGTGTGTTGAGGTTAATTAGAAGAAAGTTTTAACATTTTACCTTATATTATATTTAAGACATTATTTTTTTTCATTGAATATTTACTTTATTATATGCATCTCCTATAATTGAGATATTGTAATCTTTAAAAACTAAACATTAATTTTATCTTAAATTTCTAACATAAAAAATAACTTAAGATATTTATTTTTAAAAAATCACACAAATAATTGGAGACAAAAAAGAGTATAAAAATACACTTCTCATATGAGTTCGGAGTCTAAAGGACAAAAAGAATTGACAAAAATTCCAAACGGGCATATCAATTTTTTTTTAAACTAAAGGGGCAAAATCGCTAGTCGGATAGCGATTTTGTTTTGACTCCGTTATTCCATTTAAACAATCGATACAACTGACCTACCGGCGATTTTGTCCAAAAAAATTTTCATTTGATAGACGAAAATCTCTATCCGTTACAACGTTTTTAGGGTTTTCTCATATATATATATATATATATATATCCTCCTAACTTCTCGTTTCTTTTTGCCTATAACTCCTTGTTATGAAACATGTTTAGACATTACCAACATTATATTGACTGACCATCAATTAATATGGTATGGAAATGTTTTTATTATAATTCGAGTTCTGATTATAAAAATATTTTTGATAGAAATCACTTTTCTTTTAAATATAATTTTATATAATGCAAATTTAAATTAATCAAATTTTCAATATATATATATCGAATATCCAATTAAAACAAAGAAGACATTGTATTGAATGATTTTGAGTAGAGAGTCAGAATTATTATTTTATTTTTATAAAAATTCTAAAACTGCATTGAATTATCAACGCGTGTTTAGCTGTCATTCTAATTTAAGTCTACCTTGTTTCATGCTTAAACATTTACTACTTTTGGTCTTACTTGTATGTCCTTTATATGAAGCTTTGGGACATGAAAATTAATTCTACTTCTTAAATAATGCCTTTGTAGGAACAAATAAAAACCATTTTTTTCGAATTCGAGTCTTTCTGAATACGAAATCGTTTTGGTTAGAGAGCATTTTATCTTTTAATATAAGATCGAATTCAAATTTAGTAAAACTTTAATATAACTATCGAACATCAGGTCAGAAACAAAAAAATAGATCAATTTTGTCCATATTTAAAAGTGAATATATATATATATATCATCTTAAAGAAAGTAGAAAATCATATTTCAAAAAATTTAAAAATGTTGATATTTTTCCTTTTAAAAGTTCGATTCTTCAATTCGGTTCGATGTATTATGAATGTTGACAAGAGTGACGACATATATAATTAAGTATATTAAAATATAATTTTCTTCAAATAATTTAAACTTTTTAGATGATATATTCAAGATATTCATTAAGATTCTTGAGGATTTATGATTGTCCTTTATGTTAAACAAGGAAATAATTGTTTGTTTTTTGTTTAATAGAAAACTTTTCTTTTATTAGGGGGAATATTATACAAAATCCAACAAAAAAATCTCAAACATTAATAATAAATTAAATAGTTCTTACTTATCCAACTAACAAGACAAGAATAGGGTAATTAATTTCCCAATAAGTAAGTAATTATTTGGTATTCATGTGAACTTTAGGGTAAAAATGTATTTTTTTTAGATGGGGTAGTGTGGATCCTAAAATATTTGGTAAGAATATCTAGAGTAAGCTACTTGAATGGGTTTGCAAAATATAATTAAAGGTTTAAAATTTAAATTTTAAAGTACTACTCTCTCTGTTTTACAAAAAATAATCTAATTTAATTTGATACGAAATTTAAAAAAATAAAGACTTTTGCTCATCTGATCCTAAACTGAAGTTATATCAAATGTATAAAATTATCCTTTAATCATGTGGCCTTAAATATGTCACGTGGAAAGTTGTTACCAAAAAAAGAAAGAGATCATTTTTTTAAAACAAACTAAAAAAGAAAAACGTCATTCTTTTTTAAATAAAAAAATATTTTTTTTTTAAAACTTCTTAATAAAAATTTCGAATTCGTCACAAAAGAAATACTAAATCGCGATCCATATTTTTCCATTTAAAAAATTGAAACTTATAGCGTAGACAACGGCTATTAATAATGGACAGTCCCACCCCGCTTCAATGCACTCACTATATATAGTATTAATAAGAATCCAACCACTCTGATATACACATAAAACAACTTATTTTATTAGAGTTCGAGATATTTTTTTAACGTCTTAATTTATGTGATATATTTTTAATTTTTTAATATTATGTAAATATTAAATATCAATTTTTTTTAAATTTAGTGCTTTTTATCATTTATCTTTGAATTATCGATAATCTTAAAAACACTCCTTTAATTGGTTGAATGAACTTTAATACATCGTTAATCTGTCACATGACATATCTAGTGGTCTCAAATTCTTATAGGAGCATGAAACTCTTAGGAAAAAAAATCGCGAAAAAAGTATTAAGAACACCCCTAAACTTGACGAGAATTCAGAGAATGTACTTCACTCAAGTTACAAGATCATATGTGTATTTAAGTTCAGTTAGTCCAGTTAAAAAATGTGTTTAAGATTATCAATTCTCCCAGACATAAAACTAATACACCGCTAACAGTCCAGAAATGAAACTAACCATTACTTTTGTCTATAAATTATCGACAATCTTAAAAACAATTTTTTACTTGACTGAATGAACTTCATCACATCTTTAATCTACCACATGACACATCAACTCGTCTCAAACTCTTGTACGAGAATAAAACTATTGATTAAAAAAATCGATGAAAAATACTGAAAACACGAGAGTTCAGAGAATGTACGTATTTTATTCAAGTTGCAATATCAAATGCATATTTAAATTTAATCAGTCAAATAAAAATATATTTAAAACCACATAATAACTTAAAAACGAACTAATAATTCACGTATTAAAATTTATTTTTACCAAGCACAAGCAGCCAAAAATACATATATAAAAAGCATAGTTAGAAGCAAATAAGTTGGTGCAGAGTTCGAAGCTTCATAAAATCAGAAAAATAAAAATAAAAATACATAATAATAAGATATAAATAAGAAGGTTCCCTTGATTCAAGGGTCAAGATCCTTTTTTCTCTCCATGTGACTTATACCATAAGATAAGGAGATCACAAACACTATTATTTTTTATTTTCATATAGAATATATCAAGTCCAATCAAATATTCTAAAACATCTCTTCTCAAATTCTTATCAAGTATTGTTTCAAACAACTTATATGACATTAATATTAGTAAACTCAAAGTTACGCTTTTGAGTTTTTCATGACTAAAGTCAAACAGTTTAAGTAAAAGCACATGAAATGTCAGTTCAAGAGAAAAGAAGAAGAAGAGGAAGAATCGAAGTTATTATTCAAGCATGGACTATAATGTTGATGTTTACACAGTTATGTGTATCGTCAACGATTGCCCATTCTTCAAACGCTATACCAAGAAAACTCGGATTTTTTCATGGAGTTACTACGGTAACTTTCGCGGATCATAATGTTGAAACAAAGGAAAAAAGTAACAGAGGTAACAAATTGTATGATGAAGACAAGAGATTAGTTCATACAGGTCCAAATCCTCTTCATAACTAGTATAGTTTACTACTATTACTACTAATAGGAGTTTTGCTACTATTCGATTTTTCTAAACGTTAGATTATCTGTATCACACTTGTTAAAGGTCTGTTAAAGCGATATGCTCTGAGTATCGATTCAACGGGCCTTTTATTCTATTTTTTCTTTTTCTTGCTATGTATTGGAATTAATAGTAGCAAAGCTTTTACTAGTAGAAGTTTCATTGTTCAATGTAGAGGTTTCATTTCATAAATTTTACTTCGTGTGTCTCGTACAATTGACATTAATTATTATATGATTATGGACGGCTTTAGGGGAACGAGGGGTTCATCTAAATTATCGATTTTGAACACGTTGAATTATAAGATTAGAAACTACTTAGTAGTTGAAAAAGTTAAAAATTTGTCTTTGAAATTTTTATTGATAAAAATCTTAAATTCGTCTCTGTATAATAGCATTTTTTGTTTGTTTCACAGGTTGATGGACCCAAATCTTATGCTTTTCATTTCAATAAAAATAAATAAATTGAATGCTACAAAGTTCCTTCAAGTGGTAGTCGCTAAATAACTCGTAACTAACAAAAAAAAAATTTAATACTTTATTATTAAATAAAATTAATTATGTATCTATATAATTTGTATTATTATTTTTTTTATTTGAATTATTAATTTGTGAGACAACACGAACCCTCACGCAACTAATATAAATTAGGTGAGACACAAAATAAATTATTTCAGAAGCATAGGGCAGAGAGCACACAAGTAAAGTCAATAGGAAAAATAGAATTGAATGAGGGTTAAAATGTCTTGTTTTTTTTACTCTTATAATTATTATTATTATTATTAGGTAAATAATTATTTCTGACTTCTTTTTATTTTCTGTACCTTCTGATTTTTTTTAAAAAAGTGACTGTTGATATATTAAATGTAGTAGTTACTACTACTGAATACTTCTACTTTTTGTTGATTCTTTTATCTTTGTCCAGCCATTTGGTCACAGATTCACAGTAAATACAATTCTCTTTTCAGTGTTTAAGCACTGCCATATTTTTGATAGAATAATATAGAAATATACTAACTCCAACAAATTAAAGTCAATTGTATGTATTAACTATAGTAGCAAGAAATTTGCTAAGGGGTCCTAGTGCAAGGAGTTAGTTGACTTATTGTCGGGGCAGAGTCAGATAAGAACGAGGGGTTCATCTGAATTCATAATATTTTATTTATATAGTTGACGAAGGAAAATCTACCTTCAAAGGTATTTGACCTTGAATCTTAGGGTATGTTGTTCGTGATGTTGGACTTTAATAACAGTTGTTGCGTCTTAAATATAAGAATGAGGGGTTCATTTGAATTCATAATATTTTATTTGTATAATTGACGAAGGAAAATCTACCTTCAAAGGTATTTGACCTTGAGTCTTAGGGTATGTTGTTCGTGATGTTGAACTTTAATAACAGTTGTTGCGTCTTAAATATAAGAAATTGTTTGTTTTTCGCTTTCGATCGCCTTATCGTCAAGATGAAAATAAAGGATCAAGGTTCAAAATTTAAGTAATAGAGTATTCCGTATCTGTATTGATGGAAGATAGAAAATATTCGAATGAAGCTATATCGATTAATTATATTAAAACACCATAATATACTATTAATACCTTCTTTTTAAATAATTAATACGTAACGTCATCTTCAATAGGAAATTATAGTAACTCCAAAGATATTTTTAAACTAAGCTATTAACGATAAGAATATTTATAGACCAAACTAGTAACTTTTGACATTTTTGTTCAGTTTCATATATGGCACACAATAATTTTTTTGATCTTTTTCTATGAATTAAATAATCTATTTTTCAAAAGTGTGATTGGACTTGTATAAGTTTCAGAATAGAAATAGAAGGTTGCCTTGGTTTCTTAATTCTTATATGTACTATATAGAGTATTTAATTTGCAAATAATTACTAAATAATACTTATGTTTATTAAAGCCCATAAAAGGGAAACAACAGTATAGTAAGATGTGAAAAACCTATTAAGTGATGTTAGGGTGATTCTTTTTTTTTTTTAATAGAACATTTATCGAGAAAATTTTTATTATCCCACATATATAGGGGTAATATTTTTAATTGATATATCTTTTTTTCGATCATTATTTGAGTGTTACATTGAATATATTGTTATCGTTATTAAATTTTTTACTCCTTTATCAAAAAAGTATATATAATTTAAGTAAATATTATAATGGTCGAAGTCGAAGACGGTTGCACTGATAATGGCTATGGAGGGTTGTGGGTTGAAAGAAAGGGGGGGGGGGTGGAAGGTGGTGGAGAGGGATAGTGGAGATGTCAAACGAGCGAGTTGATCTGAATTTGAATGAGTTAAAATGAATTGAGTTAGTAAATTTTTTTCGAAAGTTATGAAGTTACTTGGCCTAAAATGTGGGTCACACGAAAGTGCCCAGTTCTTATTTTTTTTAACGGGAAATTTTTTAAAATGTTAATATTTTAGTATTTAATAGGACCCCTTAATCACGTTTTCAATTAATCACCTTATTTTTTTTCTTTTATACTCCTTTTGTTCCTTTTTAGTTGTCATGTATATTAAAATACTTGTCCCAAAATAGTTATCAATTTAAACAATCTAGAGAAAATTAATTATCTTTTTCCAAATTTACCCTTAACATGAATTATTCTAGAATTAAGAGACACATGCATAAATTAACACTAAAAAATTAATAAGGAATATATTAATCAAAGAATTCAATTTCCTAAAGAAAGAATGCTCTCTAAAATTATTTTGATCAATTACATGTGAGAAAATTGAAAAAACAAAAAAAATAACACCAAAATTTAACACATTGTATTAAAAACACAATTAGCCGTCATAAAACATTTTGAATTACTGATCCCCAATATCTATCATTTTAACGAGAAAACTTTATTTCAAAATATTGAAATCTTAAAAAATAATCGATTAAATAAATATTTTTTCCAAAATAATAGTATGCTTTTTTAAAGGATATCAAATAGTTTAGAAAGACAAATATTTTCTCCCTAATAGTTATCTATTATACTAAAAAATAGTTGTCCAATAATATTTGTCAATTTAAAAAATTAAGTTATAATTTATATTTTATGTCTATTTTACCCTTATTATTGAATATTAATTATTATCTAACACATTTTTTAAAGAATTAAATTTAATAAAATTAAAGAATAAAATAATAACATATTTATATTATTTATCATTTTTTAAAAATGTGACAAGTCAATAGTGGACAACTGTCGAACGAATAAACTAATATGAATAGGTTAGAATGTTAATCTAAGACATAAACAAAGTGTTTTTCTTTTTAATAAAAGTGGGGTTTGTTAAGTGAGATTCTACAAACTTTAATTATTGTATTGGGAAGTGATATTTGGATTGACTATTCCTAGAATTAGCATAGTGTTTTAAAATTATTTTTAAGTACATATATTATAGGGCAAACCAACATGCATATATTTATAGTCAATGTTTATTATGGACACTGCAACCCAAAAACATATTAATTGCACAACTATTATATTAACATTATATTGTGTTCTACTAGTACATTTGCTATTGGCAAGTCATTTGGTCCATAAGATTCCTTTCAACACAACTTTTATTATTTTAAAATAAGAATTAACATTTCTATATTATATTTCAAAATATAGTTCTAAGAAATTAATAAATAGTTTTCTTTCTTTTGAGATTGGAAGGCTCAATTAATGCATAGTTGAGAGCTAGCAAGAATGTGTTTTGAGTCAATCAAGTAATTACTTTCGTTTGTCATAGTTTCTATTTTTAGAGTTAAACTATAAAAAATTTGATTAATATTTTAAAATATATTTTTTCATCGTATTAATATGCAAAAAAATTGTAATTTATAGTACTTATCATATAGTTTTAGAATATCTAATTCTTTTGTTTAAAATATCGAATTAATGTGATCTAATTTACTTTTGAAAATTAGTCAAATTGACATTCGATAAGCGTAACATGACAAACAATTCGGACGGAGGGAGTATAACTTATACTTTTTATTTTTTTCTCCTTTTCTCTATTATTTGTTTATTTTAAAATTTATATATTTCTTAAGAAAATAATTAAATATAATATTTATATTGATTGAGGTATAATCTTAAATTTTGAGAAAAAATAATTAATATTAAGAGTAAAATATTAATAAATATGTTTTACTCTTCATACGCGAAGAATGACAAATAAAAACAAATATCTATTTTTAGTATAAATGACAAATAATAACAAAAAAAAAATATTAATTAATTACGCAACATTTTAAATTACAAAATCAAATACGATATTGATTTCATATATAAATGACTTATCATATAATAAATATCAAACATAATATTACTCATAAAAATTTTTAAAAAAATTCTTTTTAAGCAGAATGATATTTTATTTTTTTAACATTTTTATTCTTTTAACCTTTAATACTTTCTAATTAAAAAATAGAAAAAGAATCAATATACGTTAAAATAAAAAAAATATATATCATAATTTTTTTAAATTTCTAACCAAATTCATTATCCAAAATTTAATACTTATATAACTCATCTCTAAATCAGCTACGCTCGATTCCTTAGGTGAATTTTTTTCAATACTACCACATTGTACTTTTTCACTTGCAAAGTGAATAGTGGACATAGTTTAGCTAGATTAGAAGATCCAATTTTTTAATATATAATTTAATAATTAATACTGTGCATCTTTTACTAGTTGTCCCTAAAAAGTTGAGCAAAAATATTTCAAATAAAGTTTTGTTTTTTCAATGTGTGTTCTCAAGGTGAGATATCTAAAAAGAAGATATAGAAACTTCTTGGGTGAGTTTCACCAAAACTCTTAAATATAAAATTACCCAAAAATTAGTTGGAGAAAATCAAAGCCCAATTCTCAAAATAATAAATAATTAATTGTTTTGCATAATCCAAAAGATTCTTGAATAAAGAGAGGAAAGAAAAAGGTTTATCTCTTTTCTTGAACTATAAAAGGTATATGTTTTTCCCATGAAATGAATGTTTGCCTCAAAGACACTAGTAGAAACTATTAATGAAAGTTTATTATATATTTTTTTATTTTGTAATTAAAAGGTATTAAAATTAAAAAGATATTTTTTTAAAAAAAGAAAATAATATAGGTAAAATATCTAATTAAAAGAATTTTTCCTATAATTTAATTATTAATTTATACTTATTATTGACTATAGTCATTTCTATTTTTTTTACAAAAGATTAAATTTATTATATTTAAAAAGTGATAAATATAATTATGATTATATTTATTGGAGAATATATCAGATCAATACTGAACAATAAAGAAGAATACAAGAATTACTTTTTTTATTGACTTTTAATTTTTACTCTCTATATATATATATATGAAAATTGATGATGAGTTACAATGTTTTTATTTTTTTAAAAAAAACTTGTCTAAAAAGAAAAGAATCAATATATTCACTATGAAAATTACTTTTTTGGTCTAAAACTAATAATAGGAATACTTCTTGACTAAAGTACCAATGATAAAAATATTTTTAATCAAACTATTAACATATGATTCCATTTCGTATAATTTAAAAATGCATTTTATCCTTTTTTTTTCTGTAAAACTCTTTTTTGCACGTCTGATTATGTAGTTAACCAATAGCTTTACAATCTTACAATTTCATTTTTTTTCGGTGGCATATTCTGATTTTAAATTTTTCATTCATTATTCAAAGTTTCGCATTAAAGTTCCAATTAAATCTAAAATGCATATTATAAGATTCATTTAAAGATAACGCTCTCAACATATTTTTTCTATACCCAAGATTTTGTGTGGCATATTCAAATTTGTCATTACATATAGCATTTTAGGCTTTTAATTTGTACACATTAGGTTACTCAAAGTAACAATAGATCATTTTATGACAATATCACATGCCAATCTTTATACCACAAAGTGGAAAATTATAATGGAGGTGAAATTTAAGGTCCTACATAATTTAATTAGGACTCTGAAAAAGGTAGGGGTAAAATTTATTTCAATATCAACCACACAAATTAAGAAATTATTCTAATAATAATGTTGATAAATCAAGATTCCATTATGTATTTTTAGTTTATTTCTATGGTATAATATAAAGCAGTCAAATTAATATTTAAATTCTATGAATTCAATCTTTAAGATTTTTATTTTTAATACAAGCAGACAAAGAGGTGAATCATCAAATCTTAAACTAGATTATTTCGATATCCCAATCTTTTATCGATTTATTTTGTTGCTAAAATGATAGTACTGCCTACCTAAACAAAGGCATGATAAGTTTATCGAACCTTTGGCTTCTCGCCTTGAGATACCTAACTTCACCATTTTAAGATCTTTAAGTTTATCGAACCTAAAATTTGTTGCACCCCGAATTCAAATTAGTCAAAATAGTTTGTAATGCAATATAAAATACTTGTATTTCTGGTTTTGATAAATGTTTAGAATCGTAAACCTAATATTTTAAGAAAAATTAGGAAAAATACTTTTAAATGAAATATAAATGTTAACTTTGTTTGATTTGCATATAATAGTGAGATTCTAGGTTAGAATTTTTATTACTCGGGGGAAATGTATTAAGTATCCCTGAAAGTCTATCCGATGATAGTCCTTAAATTTACTTTCAAGAAAAAACAATTAGAGATATTTTTGTTCATTTTTCTTGCTAGAAAATGATCTAATGAAGAAAAGTTTTTATTTGTTTTGAGAAAAAAGAAATACACAAGGTATATAAGATGTATCCTGACTAGATACAAAGCTATTTAATAGTAAATTAGTAATTATATAAAGTAAAAGTATAAACATTTAAAATGCATGAAAGTTTTTTGATCCTATATATTTGAAAAATATGCATATCATGAAAGTTTTTTGATCCTATATATTAGAAAAATATACATATATGATGTATGTTTAAGATTGTATAAAGTTTATGATCTTATATGCTTAAATAAAACATTCTAAAAATTAAGAAATGAATAAGAAAAATATTTGAACAATTATTTTTCGGCAAAAATTCAAATTTTTTAATAAATTTGGGCCTTGTTAGGAAATTTCCAATGGGCCTAATCACTTGATCCACTAGTTAATATCTTTATGAAAATAAAGGCGTTGACATGAACACGTGGATATACTAGGTGATATATGATTAGGAAGGAAAATATTCATGACAAGATATGAGTGACCAATGTGGTGGATACGATGCGAGAGGTGAAAATGAGGTGTTTCGAAAATGTGATGAGGAGACGAACACGTGTTTCGACGAGGATGGTGAGGATTTAGCGATGATTAGTCTAAGGAGAGTTAGAAGTAGTTGAAAAACTATTAGAGAGAGGTGATTAACCAGGACATGACACAAACTACAACTTACTAAGAATATGAGAAGGATATAAAGGTCGAGGATTATAATAGAAATTTAGTAGTTACGTAGTCGAGTTTCCTTTATCAGTAGTACACTCTTACTACCTTCGTGCTACAACTATACACTTGTAGTATCATCTATTTGGATTGACTTATTTAATTGTTGTTAAGCTAAAATAACTCTTAAACGTTTTTAAAGCATTGAAATAATTCTATAAAGTGCTTATAAGCCTCTGATTTCAAACTAAAATCATAAAAATAAGCCAATTTACTTTTAAGTTTTTTAAATTTTAGCTTATAAGTCAAAAGGTAAAAGTCAATTCGAACTGGGCTTAATCCTCGACCCACCTATATTTTTAATTCTCTGTATCTTGGAGAGTCACATTAAACCTAGTTGAATAGACATATTATTAAAAATTATAAGAAAAGCAGATACGATACATTAAAAAAAAGATAATTTTGGCCAAGAAAATTTAGTCATAGAAACCAAAGATTTTGCTGTTTTTATATCGTTGTCCACAAGATCTTCTTTTTGATAACTCACAAATAATAAGATTTCGTTCAAATCTTATAAATTCGGAATGTCGGACGGTTTAGTTATAATAAAAAAATTATATCATCTTAATGTTTCAGATATTTTATAATATATAATTAAAATTAGATTTTTTAAAATTAGGTTAAATACATAAACAGATTTCTAAATTTGTCGGGTTTTTTCTCTCAGGTATCTCAACTATGTCATTTTCATATTGAATCATTGAACCACCCATAATTTGTTCCGTTTAAACAAACACGGTTGTCTGATGTGGAACCAGATTTGTGAGGGGTATTGATAGAGGATGCATATGTTGTTCAAGAACACGTTAGTACAATGTATGAGAATAATTGTGTTTTACTTTAGTCGTTTAAACACATTAGAAAATAAATTAGACTAATGCGGATTGTCTTCATTCCTTCAATCAAAATCATTACAATTCAAACACAATTGAAGGCATTTACAATAGAAAATCCGATCAAAATCAATCAACAGTGTTTTAAAGGAACAAATTATGGTTGGTTTAATGATTAAATAGGAAAATGACGTAGTTGAGATACCTAAGGAAAAAAAGTCAACAAGTTTAGGGATCTCTTTATGTATTTGGCCATTTATCTAAATCATATTGATTTTTCTTTAAGATTGGTACAGTTCGGTTAATTTTTTTACTTTTAAATATCACCTCAAAATATATTATTATTAAAATATTTAGTACTGATTTCATTCGCAAGTATGTTCTTGAAAAAACACTTCAAATTTTCACCAAAATGTCAATAATGTAAAATCTTATTACCGTATTGTTTGATTTTAAACATTTAATTGAAGTGCTTGCATACACGATTTTCGTCCTTAAAACTAGGAAAAAAAGAATTACAAATAATATTTCAAAATAAATTAAATTTATCATCCCTTATATTATTGAATAAAAAGTTATCATATATTTTTCATTTAAAAATACCCTCAAACTATATTTAAATTACTACAACAAAAATAACTTTTAGCGGCATTAAATATTGACATTAATAAAAAATGCTAAAACCTTTACCGGCATTAGTTAAGTGTCATTAGAACCAATGTTACTAAAGGTTTAAGGACATATACGATAACTGCCGCTAAAAATAAATATTTAGCGATAATTAATTCTTAATTGTCGCTAATGATATTTTTATTGCGGTTGAATGTATCAAAAATACCTTTTCTTCACACGATTATTTCAAGAAAAAAAGGGTTGATGCCCCTTGAATTATTTAAAATGGGACAATTTTGTCATCCATTTTAAAGTTATAGCATACATGCTCTTAATTTTAGAGATTTGAGTAAAATTTATTTAGGAGGTTATTAGACTAATCTAACTATTTTTATATGAAAATTTTGTATACAATGTCAATTTTATGAAATATGAAAATTAATTTATCAAGATTAATATTTCAACTAAATATTTATTTAACTTTTTTCTTTTCAAAATTAATATGCTTGCACTTGACTGAAATTTGAGATGATTTAAAGTTGAAATAAATAAATATCAAAATATAATTGAAATTGATTTTTTTTCATATTTTTCTTAGAGTTAAGGACAGTGTATTTTTATACATAATCATAACAAAAAAATAAATTTGATTAGTTAAGCTTTGTCCCCCACTTAACTCATAATGACATGAAAAGACAATTTTAATTTAGTGTTTGGCTTTATTAAGAGCGTGACTTAGTATTAACTTATTCATAAGTTGACTATAAGTATTTTCATAAATCTAAATTTCATTTATGATGAGTTTATAATAGTAGAAGACTTATCACTATTAAAAATAATAATATCATTAGCATATACATGATAATTGATGACGGGACTCTATATTAGGGGCATATAAAAAAAAATACAAAATCACTATGATTGAGTAAATTATTAATAGAGGGGATTATTTTATATATGAGCAAATATGATGTGATTATCTTCCCAAAGTTTTAACTTATTGAGCAAGTGAATATTTAATTTACTTATATTTTTGGAAAATTTAACGAAGTAATTTATTTTTTTGAAATTAATTTCAGTTAAAAATTTATCAATCGATCATATTATTTATTAAAAATTAAAATCAAACGATAAATTTTGAGCGGAGTCCCTCTTCTTGTCTTTTCTATAGCTAAAAAAAGAGTTTCTATTTAGAAGTACAAAAAAAATCTCATCTTCACCATCAATTAGGAAGAAATAACCTTTATTTTCCCTCTATTTTTCGATTTATATTACATTAATCTTTTCTATTTTTATTTTTCTATGATTTTTATCCTTTGAAACATTTTTAGTATTGAGTTATAAACCTTTATCTTTTTAGTATTTCTTTATAAAATAAATAATTGTACACGTAATTAATGAGTTGACAGCTAGCACTAAACTTTCATAATATCATTACGCCACGAAAAATAATCTTTAGTGAAAATTAATTAACAGTAATAATTTAATTATTCTTTAGTATATTTTTTTAGACAAGTAAAACTTTTATAAATATTTCTAAAATCTATAATGACATTCGATTCAATAACAATTTACTAATATAGATAAAAATTTTAATACTTTTTATTAATATGCATATTAATTATTGTTAAAAGTGATTTTGTAATGCATGTCGTAGTCTTCATGTATTTTATAAATATAAATAATGTAATTTGAAGGCGTTTAACCATGATTTTTTTTTGAAGTTGAACTAAAAATTATGCTTAATCATTAAATTCAGAAATTTATTTAACTTGAAGTTGAATTTTATATTTTTCTAAGAATTTTTAAAAATAACAAAAAAGTATTTTTAATTTTTTCTCTCCAAATTACTCAAAAAAGTCAATATACTCAAGTCATATTCATAGCCAAACCCAACTCTAAGTTTTAAACATTATTTTTTATTTTAAAAACAAAAACAAACTTTTTTCACATTTTATTATAATGAATACATGATCAAACATTCATTTATAATTTCTTTTGGTACAACTAATAATTGAAAGACAACACAATTGTATTTTAAGTTACCAAAAACACAAAAAAATCTATTGGCATACTATTTCTCAACATCTAGAAAAAAAAGAGATATTGTTTTGGACGTAAGAAAAAGTCCATAGATTATATTTTAGACCATAATTTTCTAAATATGTGTATGAATATAAACGACGAACGTTGATTGAAATCATAAATATAGATTCAATTGTTAGTTTGAAATATAACGACACTTATACATATTTTTCTATCATAATTTAAAAAATTTAAATCGTGATGACAACCACTTAATATCTACGTCTAGGATTATTTTCTTTTTTGTAATATTTACATGATATAATTTCCCGATTTTATCTTCAGTATTTTTTAATTAAAAATAAGTTGAGTGGTTAGAATTTCTTTATGAAATAACTGAGTAATTTTGATCTTTTAAATTTGTTAAAAACTAAATAAATACGTTTGATCATTTTTTCAGTCGAGCTTTAAATCTACTATAAAAAAAAAGAAAAAGAAGGAAAAACAAGATAATTATTTTTTTAATCATTTTTTTAAGTAATGCCTAACAACCTAACCTAAATTTCCATGATCTGTCGTGGATCATGTTTTATAATATTTATATAATAAAATTTTTGGTGTAGCAAATTGAAATCTATATAAGGACACTACCATTTGTAATAATTTTATCATCACTTTCTTTCAAAACTTTTTGTTAAACCAAAAAAATAAAATAAATATGGGTCTGAAGGGCAAGTTGATTTCTTCAGTTGAGGTGAAGTGTGGAGGACATTCGGTTCACGATATTTTTCATGCCAAAACTCATCATATATCCAACATAAGCCCTAGTAAGGTAAAAAATTTTGAGATTCACGAAGGTGAAACAATAGAGGTTGGTGCAATTGTTGAATGGACATATAACGATGGTAACATATACACATTTCCCCTCTCTCTACATATGAATTAATCTATATAAGATCATATTACTTGCTCCAAAAGCTTATGTACATTTATTGTTGAATGCCTTGAATCGGACCCGTTACAACAGAAAGGACGGGGGTCTCGCTGTATTGGGCCCTTATACAATGTTGTTGTATTGGGCCCTTAATTATCTGTCAATTCTGTATTTTGGGCCCAAGCCTGTTAGGGCGTAGCTTAGCACTATATATAGAATTAGACGCTATGGCAAACCCTATTCTGTATTCTGTTTTTGCCTCTCCATAATAAAACTGCTCCCTCTCTTCCCCGTGGACGTAGCCAATTTATTGGTGAAGCACGTAAATCTGTTGTCTTGTTTTTCGCGTTTATATTTTCTCGTATTATCTCGAATTCCGTACAACATTTATCCCTTATATTTTCGATTTTATTGATTGTAGATGGAAAAGATAAGACGGCAAAGCAAGTGATTGAAGCAGTCGATCATGAAACTAAAACAATTACTTGGAAAATAATAGGTGGAGATCTGTTAGAGTTGTACGATTCCTTCACTATTATCACATCATGTGATCATCATTGGACTACATGGACATTTTTGTACGAGAAAAAAACTGAAGACACACCAGAACCTCTCGTTCTCTTGGCTTATGTCCTTCATGTGACAAAAGAAATTGAGAATCACCTTCTTAAGCAATAAAAAAATCGATGCTATTCAATGGCTCATAGCAATATTTATACATATATGCAAAGTATATATATGTATATTTACACACGTATATGTGTGTTTGTGTGTGATACTGGCTAGCTAGTTCTATCTAGCTAGCTATAGTGTGTGAAATAAATAACATTGTGTTTAAAGAATATATTACTTTTATGTTCCTTTTCCTTCAAGGGATGTATTTTCAATGTTCAAAGATATGGAAAATATCATTAAAATTCACCTATATCAAAAACGATATATTTAAGGGCAACTTTCACATATAGCAAATAAAAAATTCATATTTGTATGCTATAGTAAAGTTTGCATAATTGCGTTCCATAACAAACATAGAAACTGTATAATTCGCTATACATATACAGTTGAAGCAAATTATATAAAACGAAGTGTATAAAACAAGAAAGAGAAAGACACTTGGGCAGAGAACTGTATAAAAACGAAGTGTATAAAATGAATTGTATTATTATAAGTGTATAGAACGATTACATACAATTTGAATTTGTATAAAATGAGAAAGAGAGAAAGACAAAAGAGACTTGACAATGAATATACAATTGAATCGAATTGTATAAAACGAGAAAGAGAGAAATTAGATACAATTTGAAAATTATATAAAACGAGAAAGAGAGAAAGGCAAAAGAAACTGGGCAGGGGAGTATTTTTATTGTATAATTGTAAGTGTATAGGACGAAAATATATGTACTTGCATATGTATATACAATTTTCTCACGCTTTATACAAACAAAAACGCAATTTATAAATTTCGCTTCTGTTTGTATAGGTGAGAAAGGCGAGGGTGGCGAGCGAGATTTGGGAGAGCGGCGAGCAAGATCTGGAAGAGGGGAGAGAGGGGAACAAAAGTATATGTATTAATACAATTTTCTCTGCTTTATACAATTAGAAACAATTTTTATACACTTGTGTTTGTATAAAAAGTGAGGAAGCGAGCGAGAGAATGGAGGAGAGTGGCGAGCGAGATATTTGGGAAAGAGGCGCCTGACAATTTTTTGTAAACGTTTGCTATGGAGCACAATTAAATCAAACCCTAGCTACTCCATTTATTTTAGGTTATTAGTTTGCTATTATATACAATTTTCCCTATATTTAATAATATGCTCTATTATAAGATGGACACTAACATTTATTATATGTTCCTTCTATAGTATTAACTATTACGTAATAGTTGATATCGATTATCTTGTGTATTACATTTTTATTCTGCACCGGTGAAATTAGAAATTTCGTTAAGGATGTTTGAGATTTAATATATAGATGTGAAAAATATTTTGTGATCAATATAATTGGTACAATTTTCTATATACATGATATAATTTTTCGTTAAAAATTAACCTAACCACCTTAAGCTATATATAACTATGCCACCGTCACCACTGCCACCACCAATTGTTATTTGTTTTAAAACAATAGAAAAATACAAGGTTATGGAAAATAAATGAGTGTTGAAAATACTCTTTTTTATTTATAATTTCTGAAATAGCATATAAAGGAGAACAATATGGGACAAAGGATTAATTATATAATTATTATTATTGAGATTAGATTAGTTAATTAAATATTTTCTAGTTAATTAATTCTCAATTAGTTAGTTAGTTAGCCTAGTTAGTTATTTTGTTGTTAGTGACAGCTGGATTATTGTTACAAATTTTATTCTGTTTTGTATAAAGCTTGTACAGTCACATTGGAATCAATACAATTTTGATTTTCCCCAACTGCATTGCTCTTCTTCTTCTCCAACTGCATCCTTATGGATTCTGTTTCTGCATTGCTCTTCTTCTTCTCCAACTGCATCCTTATGGATTCTAGTTTGTTCATGTGAGCATTGATGTTAACATGGTATCAGAGCACAGCTTACTTTGATAGGTATTGTCTGTGATTCTTCTTTTCTTCTTCTTCTGTTTCTATCGAAATTTAGAAATTGCTCTCTGATTCTCTTCTCCTTACTCTGTTTCTATCAAATTCTGGAAATTGTTCTTCGATTCAAGCAATTTGAGATTGTATCGATTTTTCATTCCTTTCTGATAGAAGTGTTGAAATACGTATATTCAATTGATCTAAGATGACAACTGAAACTGTTGAACAATCAAATGGTACTGGTAGAACAACTAATAGTACTGGGAGTGAAGAAATTAGTTCTTCTTTGTACATGCATCCATCGGATAATCCAGGTGCATCTTTAGTGCAAGTTCCTTTCGATGGAACAGGATACAAATCATGGAGGAGAAGTGTTTACAGATCTCTTTCAGTTAAGAACAAGTTAGGCTTTATCAATGGAGAATGTAAGAAACCAGATCCAGGAACATTGCAATATCGTCAATGGGAAAGGTGTGATAACATAGTGACATCATGGATTCTAAATTCACTAGCAAAAGAAATTTCTGATAGTGTGGAGTATGTGAGTGATTCGTTTGAGTTGTGGAAGGAATTGGAGGATCGATATGATCAGACGAATGGAGCAAAACTCTACCAAGTTCAACGGGAGATAAATGATCTATCTCAAGGAAGTTTAGATATCACAACATACTATACAAGGATGAAAAGATTGTGGGAGGAATTGAGTATTCTTCATGTGAAGATTCAATGTAGTTGCAACTGTGTTTGTGGAGCTAAGGAAAATTCTTATAAAGCAGAACAGGACAGGAGATTGATTCAGTTTCTTATGGGATTGAATGAGGTGTATACTGCGATTCGAGGAAGCATTCTCATGATGAATCCTTTGCCATCACTTGCACAAGCATTCTCATTGTTAGTGCAGGATGAAAAACAAAGGGAAATCAAGCCCAACAATCAA
>NC_028640.1:1546027-1559595 GCF_001406875.1 Solanum pennellii
TATTGAGATTAGATTAGTTAATTAAATATTTTCTAGTTAATTAATTCTCAATTAGTTAGTTAGTTAGCCTAGTTAGTTATTTTGTTGTTAGTGACAGCTGGATTATTGTTACAAATTTTATTCTGTTTTGTATAAAGCTTGTACAGTCACATTGGAATCAATACAATTTTGATTTTCCCCAACTGCATTGCTCTTCTTCTTCTCCAACTGCATCCTTATGGATTCTGTTTCTGCATTGCTCTTCTTCTTCTCCAACTGCATCCTTATGGATTCTAGTTTGTTCATGTGAGCATTGATGTTAACAATTATTGAATATGCTATTGACACAAGAGACAATCCTTGGGATGGACATAATACCAATCAAATCCAAAAAATCGATCGATCAATTTTTTTTAATTAATCAAATCAAAAAAATCGATTGAATCAATTATTTTATCTGATTTTTTGATTTATTCTGAAGGTTTACGATTTATATTTCTTTTTAAAATTTCAATTAATAGATGGAAGAAGGGAAATGAGAAATTATATATACTTTGGAAGGGAGATGAGAATAATCAGACTTCCACACAATAATAAGCATAACCTTTCTTTTTATCGAGTTCGAAGTTAAAAGGGTAAAAAGAATTGTTAAAAATTTCAAAAGGGTATATAAATTTTTTTAAATCAAAAGGCAAAATCACTCTTGACGGAGCGATTTTCTTCTAACAAAATTGACGTGTTAATTTTTTTAAAAAAACACAAAAATCGCTGCTGTGGCAGCGATCTCATCCAAAAAAAATTATTTTTCCTTAAATCACTGCCATAGCAGCGATTTGTCAAAATATTTTTTTAACAAATGCTACAGGGCAGACCAAATGTTGGACCAAAATGCTGCCCGCCTCTATTAACCTTTTTAATGAAAAAGAAATCGCTGCTATAGCAGCGATTTCAATTTCAATTTTTTTTTGAAAAACGCTACACTTGCGGCGATATTAAAAAAAATAATTGTCAGAACAGAAAAAAAATTGATTTTACCCTTTTAGTTAAAAAAAAATTGATATGCCTTTTTGGAATTTTTAACAATTTTTTTTGCCCTTTTGACTCCGAACTTTCTTTTTTATCTTTCTCTTCCTTTTTAAATTAATTGCTAATTGCTATTTGAGCCTAGATCCTAAATAAACCTTTTAGGCCCAATAGTTTATTTGATGGCGTCAAAATTCATATTGGGTTGAGGTTGATTCATAACAATATTATGTTTGATCAGAATTTTAGACCTTTGTATCATTAGTTCATGGATTAGTTATACACCCTACACGATGTTATAAGATTGAGTCAATTTTCTAAATGGTCACTCAAATCAAGAGAATTGCCTTGAAATATCATTTATGTTTCATTTAGGACCAAAAATATAATTTTATTATTACTATTTTTCTCCAAAAATACTTAATGACATGTCATGCCATCTAGGTGTGAGTGAGACTTTTGAAGTGTCAAGTGTATTTCTGCACTACTAATCTCTACATTAAAGACATAACTACTAATTCCTGCACTACTAATCTCTACATTATTAAGCTCTATATTACTAATTTCTGCATTATTAATCTTTGTAGCAAACAACCCCGAATATGTTCTTTCTGACAACAATAGGAAACATGTATATAGTTAGGTTAAAAATATGCAACACAAGTGCTTTTAGAAGTAGACAAGCTATAACACATGCTTTCAGATTCTATAACTTTTGCTAAAAGCATGTTGTGTCATAGATCTATTTTCTAAGTAGTGGATCATAACCCCAACTAACCAAAACTTCTAATCAACAGTATATCTAGCATGCAAGTGATCAACATATAAGTATTTTCCCTCACAAAATGTATATGTTAAGCCACAAGTCTATATTTAGGCCACTTTGATTGATTGTTGTGTTTTTTTTATTGCTTTAGAACAAGAAAGCCAAGGCACTGTTAAAAGGGAAGGCTCGAATTCTTTAGAGCATTCAGGCTTGATTTGAAGTAGGTAATAGTTGTATGTTTTTCGGTTTATAGATGTACATATGTCTATCACTTTATAGGTATCATATATGTAATGCATGTTGTGCAAGACATAGAAAAACATATGAAATGACATCATGTTGATAGTCTCATGCAGTGAATCTATTTACTTTACTTGTAGTTTCAAGTGTTATTGTTCATTGTGATTATGCATGTGCATGATTGTTTGTGATTCTAGTTGGCTCGGGTACCAGCTGGTACATAAATTCTAATGGTTGGCTCGAATACCATGTATGGTATGAATACTAACTCTAATTGACTCGGGTACCATATATGCCGCTATACTAACAGTTTGTGTGTGGGTTGCTTGCGAGGACGAGGTATGTGTATTTATGGTTCCATGATAGGGTTGGGTTCTTGTAATTATGATCATGTGGGACATGTTCTAGGTATCATGACTGTGAGTCTATGTGATTGTTGGGTGATCTTGGGCCTTCTCAACCCAAAAGCTAGCTCAAAGGTTGAGGCTTTCCCTCACACTTATAAATCGACCACCAGCCTCTTCCACTTCCGATGTGGGATAACCCAACAATCTCCCCCTTCACACATCGGGCCTTGGGCTGGAGAGAACGACAACCCAGTTCCTCCCGGTGGGCTGAGACTTGTTGATAACCTGGGCTCTGATACCAATGTTGGGTGGTCTTGGGCCTTCTCAACCCAAAAGCTAGCTCAAAGGTTGAGGCTTTCCCTTACACTTATAAATTGACCACCAGCCCCTTCCACTTCCGGTGTGGGATAACCCAACAGTTATATGTGCTGGTTTGTGTTTACTATGTTGTGGTTTTTTTTGTTGAGTACAATACATCTTTCACGGGCTGATACGAGACCAAATTTAAGAAAGATGTTTGACTTCGAATCCAAGGATGAACTACTCTTTCAGACTGTCATGGATTCCTCTATATCTTCTTGCTTGCCTATCTTTCAGACACAAACTTTAGATTTATTATTTTCCTAGTTTAAGGGGTTTCATCCCCATTATTGACTAAATAGAATTTTGCTACTACGACTTCCAGTTTCTAAAGATTTTATTTTCGCAATATTTTGGACTAATTGACGATTGAGTTTATACAAACTCAACACTTTAGTTGTTGTTTTAAACTATTTATTTTCATGACTTGAGATATGGTGTGTTCGATTAACTTTGGATTGTAGATAGTTATCGTGATTAATGTGGATGACACTCACGACGATAAGGTCGTGATATATTTTAAATGATTGAATGATATTTTTTTACCTTTTCCTCTTGAAACTATGTTAAATTGGGAGGTTCTTTAGCTGTTGGTGGACCAACCACCTGCATTGTCTTTTTTGACTTTGAGTAATGGTATTAGGTAGAGTAATTTCATCACTTGATTAATTTTTGTCTCCCACTTAACTCTTAATATATATATATAGGGAATAAATAGAACAATTTGTCTTTCTAAATGAATTATTGAGCAAAGCTATGTAAATATATATATGTAATGTGCATGAATATATATTACAACACCTCTAATAATTGTAGACAAAATGGTGTCATTGTCATGCATTGTCAATTTTGGATCTAGGTCTTATACGAATATGTTTTTTGGGTTATGCCATGTCGAGCTCCGAAAACGTGTATATTATGTAAACTTATATTTTGAGTTTATAAAGTTTTTTATTTTTCGCTTATATATTTTGATGTGTGATTCGCTTAATTAGGTGTTCCACATACTTCAGTATCAAAAGCTTGACAATCTAATAGCCTTCGAATTGTGTTTGACTCGTCCTCCTCATCAGTTTGCCCTCCATCAAATGCATCGAGTTAGTAAGTTCCAAATACAATAATGATACAGAAAATCTATTTTCAGTGAAAGAATTCAATTTAAATTTAAGAGAAATCGAATATTCAAAACAATTATAACAAATCACTTTTTTTTATAAATAAGTGGATTTAGACTACTTATGTCCTTTTTCTTTTATTTTTTGTTAGAATTTTTATCCTTTGAAAGATTTCACTATTTCAGTTTTACATAATATGAATTCCTTGTGAGTTGTAAAAACCTTATTTTATGCATTAAAAAACAATAATAGTTGGGTAGTTGAAGTTTCATTGTAAATGACCCTATTAATTTGACAAGATCTAATTATATCTTCCATGATATATCGTGATAATCGTGGATCATGTTTTATAAGTAATATAATTTATGATATTTTTCACATTAATATTCATGATTGGGGATATTTAGTTCATGATGTTTTTCATACTAATATTCATGACATATATGATATATATCTAACATAAGCCTTTCTTTCCTTTGTTAGAGAATCACCTCTCTCTGGTCTGGTAGGAATTCCATCTCTTCTGTAGTCATGCCTGTAGTCAGACAGGGAGTGAGGTTTCATCTTGACTTTCATCGGGGACAGGTACGGGGTCTGGGTCGGTCGATACGATGAACGGGAAATCCAAAAATGTTGCACCCTACTATGATTCAACATTTTGAGATTTAGGGGAAATTATAAATATTGATTCAATTGTTAGGTAAAAATATAATGATGATAAATATACTTGTTCTGTTACGATTCAACAATTTTGAGCCGTGATGACACCTATCAGACTTTATAGGCGAATCATATACAATGCTAGGTCTAGTTAATTAAAAAAAAACAATATTAACTTTGTAATACAATGGACTATAACTTTGCATCGAATACCAAAATCGGAATTTAATTTACCGATTACCAAATTACCAAATTGAAATTTAAAATTTTGATATTTGAAATCTACTTTTAACCATCAGTTATCGAATTACCGAACCGAAAACTTGATAATTCGAACCGAATACCGAACGCCCACCCCTAATTTTACCACTCATTAAGAGTTTTCTACCAAGTATCATATATTGAGGAAGGTACACCTAGATGCATGCATTTTTGCTACCGAATACACTAAAATAGGAAGAGAGTCGAGCGACATGGGGAGGGAGGCAAGAGAGATAGTCATGTATATATTCCATATACATGAAAATCACAGTATATATATATGTATTTGTATATATCTGGTGTGATTCGCATGTATGTGGGATACCAGATACATAGGAAAGTGTTGAACGAGATGAGAGAGAGGCAAACGAGAGTTGTTATGTATCTCAGATACATACAAATCAAATTGGATACAGTGTATCTAGCACAATTTACATCTAATTTTAACCCAATGCATCCCACGATAAAATCTGATAAGATTCGTGATATTGCAAACTTAATGCATCTAAATTATTACACCTAAACTAGTGAAATTCCGATAAATTTTCCAAAATAAGATCTTTTTTTTTTGTCATTTTCTCCTCAATGGGTTAGCAATCCAACACCAAATTTCCATGATATGTCGTGGATCATGTTCTGTAATATTCATAATAACTCTTGGTGTAGCTAATTGAAATCTATATAAAGACTACAACTTCTACTCATTTTATCACCACTTTCTTTTCAAAATCTTTTGTTATATATTTTTTTAAAAAAGTATGGGTGTGAAAGGCAAGTTGATCGCTTCGGTAGAAGTAAAGTGCGGAGGACACTTGATTCATGATATATTTCACACCAAAACTCATCATATATCCAATATATGCCCTAGCAAAATCCAAAATTTTGAGATTCATGAAGGTGATTCCGTAAAAGTTGGTTCAGTCGTTAGCTGGAAATATAACGATGGTAATATGTTCACATTATTCCTCTCTCTACATATGAATATATATATATATTTTTTACATTTATTAGGTGTGTTATTTTATTTATTTTTGATATATATAGAAATAAATATGTTTAAGAGGTTAGATATGTGCAAAATCAAAAAAATAATTACTAAAAGACAAATCAGTTGTATAACTATAAATGTTTGAACCAATAAAATTTAAAATCATTAATGATCTATTTTTGTTTGCTCCAACTATTTTGACATTATTAAGGTTTACTAAAAAAAATATTTATCATAACACCCTCCAATTTTCTAAGAAATGATTTAACTTTAACTTATACTTTTCATAAAATATTTTCTCATTATCAATCAAATATTATGAGATACAAACATATTAGAGATTTCATTGGAGAAAATGAAAACAAAGAGAAACCTATAAAATGAGCTAAAAATATGTAATTGTGAATGTTCAACTTGAAGTAGCTTATTATCGTCTCTTATATTTTCGATTTTATATATTGATTATAGATGGAAAGGATAAGATCTCAAAGCAAGTGATTGAAGCCATCGATCATCAAACTAAAACAATCACTTGGAAATTAATTGGTGGAGATCTGTTAGAGTTATACAATTCTTTCACTATCATCACATCATTTGACCATGAATGGACTACATGGACATTTTTGTATGAGAAGAAAAATGAAGACATACCAGAGCCTCTAGTTCTCTTGGGTTTTGTCCTTCACGTTACAAAAGATATCGAAGGTCACCTTCTCAAGTAATAAAACATAAATGCTACTCAATGGCTCATAGCCCTATTTATACATATGCAAAATATATATATATATATTCTACACACAAATATGTATGTGTGTGTGTGTGATATTGACTAGCTAGTTCTGTCTAGCTAGCTAGTGTGTGAAATAAATAATTATGGTGTTTGAAGAATATATTATGTATGTTCCTCTCGTTCTAGAGATGTATTTTTAATGTTCAATATATGCAAAATATTATTAAAATTTACCAATAACAAAAATGATATATTTAATAGTGTACTTTAATTATTTTCTCATTCTTTTGTAGTAAACTCCTTTTTAGGTTTCTTTGGTTTTAAGGCAGGTACTGACATAAATTTTAAATCTTAAATTCCACTTGGATTTCTATCGCTTCTATTTCAATTAATTGGAGAAAATAGAGATTTTTCGTTTCTATCCTTTTTCGTAGTTCGTTTTTCACTATTCGTAAAGAGAGTTTAGAGAGAGTCACAACCTTGATGTCAGTATTTTTAGATTATTGTCATGACCTGTCACTTTTTTATTAAAATAAAACATGAATGTAAAGGGGGAAGAAATATTAGTAAGACTCTAAGTCTGATAGTTTCTAACTATGTTACTATCACTACGAAAATATATAAATGTGGTAATAATTAAAGCTTAATAAATATTTGAAGAAGACAATAATTCTCAATTTTGACAAATTTAAAACATCAAAATTGCCCAAATAATGCTTAAGAGACTCTTTTAAACCTACTATAAAAAAAAAGATATATATGAGATTACAATTTCAAATCATCTTGTCATCACTTCCTTTCAAAGCTTTTTGTTATATGTAAAAAGAAATATGGGTGTAAAAGGCAAGATATTTGCTTCAGTAGATGTGAAGTGTGAAGGACACTCGATTCATAAGATTTTTCACGCCAAAACTCATCATATATCCAACATAAGCCCTAGCAACGTCATAAATTTTTGAAATTCATGAAGATTAGGGTTCAATTGTTAACTGGACATATAATGACGGTAACATATACACATATTTTCCTCTCTACATATGAATCATTTTCGAACTCATTACCCTATTATTATCTCTCATGTTTTCGACTTTATTGATTGTAGATGGCAAAGATAAGACTTCAAAGCAAGTGATTGAAGCCTTCGATCGTGAAAACTTAAACAATCTTTGTGGAGATCTATTATATATAGTTGTACAATTTCTTAATTATTATAACATCACGTGACCATGAATGGACATTTATGTACGAGAAAAAAATTGAAGGTATACCGGAGCCTTGTGTCAACTCAGAATAATCACAAATGTAGATTCAATTAAATCAACTCACTTTACCTTTATTTATTTAGTGTTTTATTTAGATTTTTTGGCCAAATCTCATTTATGGTGATGTTGTCTTTAGAACCACAGTGGGAAGTCTTTGGTACTTGAAACTCACTAGACATTATATATATTTCATGCAATAAATATGAAGAGGAGAATGACCCCTGCCTCTCCTACATAGATAAAAGTACTATACCTTTTATACTTCTATCTAGTGTTATGACGAGAAAGTTGAAGATGTGTCATATTTTGTCAGTCTTCTCAGGTCTCAAGGTTATCAACAAGACAAGTCCAATAATACGACTACGAGCTCTTTCCTTACTCATACCCCAAGCGGGCAGGGTGACAAGACTAGTTATTCTTTGACCTACCACTGTCTCTTCTAAAATCTTCTATAGCCAGTCTCTCACATCTTCTTACTAATAGTGTATTCACACACCTCTTCGTCATATATCTGGATTATCTCAATCTCGCTTCCAGCATCATCTTGTCCACTAAAAATGTCAATACCGCACAAACCTCTTCGTCATATATCTGGATCTGGACTATCTCAATCTCACTTCCATTATCTTGTCCACCACAAATATCAATACCGCCTTGTCTCCTAGTATGTCCAACACATCAAAATGAGTATCCTCATATCTGCTTCCTTTTATCTTTTGAATGAGTGCGTAATGTAGGTCTAATTAATCATCACTCTATATCTAGACCTATCTTTAAGCTTTGGTGACACATTCTTATCACACAGTATCCTTGGAGCCTCTATTTCACCCACCTTGCTTCAATATGATGTATGTCCTCATTGTCATCTTTCCATTATGTAACTTCGATTATAAAACCAAGATACTTGAAACCTAGAGATTTTAAGGTATGTCTTCAAACATCTATCCAACATATCATTAATTTTACCATTCATTTAGTTGATCAACACTATATCATTTAAGAATAACATATATGTACAACACATCCTCTTGAATATGCCACAAAGCATGATTAAATGCCCAATATTTTTTTTTTCATTTCTTTATTGTTCTTTTTAGTATAATAAAAAAAGCTTTGTCATTTTTCGACAAGATAATATATCAATTGAAACTGAAGAGTAGGTTCGAGCCTTGAGTATGAAGAAAATTATGTTGGAAGCGCCATCCCTAAATGAGCTCTGCAGTGCGCGATTCGAAATGAAAAGAACTCAGTCCCCTATGATACTCATATATATGATATTCATTATTAATTAAGATTTTAATAAATAAACTAGTAACTTCAATATTTCTTCTTGATTATTTGTTATTATAGATTTTTTTTTCAAATATATTCTTAATCCTCTAAAACGTTTATTTGATATTTTTAAATTTTATTTTAAAAATAAGAGAAAAGACAAAATAGAGAAAGAGATAAAAGAAGAAGAAGATAAACAAACAGAAAAAGGTTAGGAAATTATAAGAAACAAACGACATAAAAGAGAAAAGAAAACAAAAAAAAAAAGATGTCATTAATTTCTTTGATAAAACAAAAAGGTAAACATTTCCTTTTTTTTTTGGCTTTCGATATTTCTTTTTTATTTCTATTTTTAGATGGATTGGATTTTGGTCCATCTCCTTGTTTCTGGACTTCTCTATATTTATTTAAATATTTATACTTAACTCGGAACTTAAATATATTCTGATATATGTTATTTAATATGGTAAGTAGTATCAAATTCTTATAAGAGCGTAAGATTTTATTAAAAAGTCGAGTAAAATGTTGAAAATACATTTAAATTTGATCAGTTATTTGTACTTAAGATCAATTAATTAATAATTTAGGAATGAAACTAATAATTAGTGTCGAATTTGGAAATGTTGGCAATACTTCTCTCATAAATAAATTATGCTTATTCAAAAACAATTAAATTTGAGGATAATATTTTAATTATCCAAATACCTTTAAATTCAAACATCTTTATATTATAATAAATAATAAATCAGAAAGAAGTAATCACGGGATTTTATATTTGATGTCTATATCTTATCGTGTATTACAATCACCATCTATTTGTATCTATATTTCTTTAAAGGAACAAAAAACTCTTTGAAATGTTAATTAGTTATGAGAAAATTACGCGGTTAAGTAAATTTATACTATTTAATTATTTATTATAATTATAGTTTGCTATAATTATCACTCGCGATTAACATTTTACATTAATTATGTGGGCTGATTTCGAGTTTGTATAATTGACCACGTTTGTATATGTATAATTCGCCAGAACATATAATTACAAATGTATAATATACAATTATCTTACCGATATACATATACAATCCATCTCTCTCCCACTCTCTACCCTCTCTTGCTCGCCCCTCGCCTCCCTCTCTCAATCTCGTTCGTCTTTCTCCTCTATCTCCCAATCTCGCTCGCCTCTCTCATGGATCTCGCTCGCCAACCTCGTCTCTCTCTTTTATACAAACAAAAACGAAATGTATAAATTGTGTTTATGTTTGTATAAAAGCGAGAGAAAATTGTATATACACATGCAAATACATATATATTCGTCTTATACACTTATAATTATACAAAACAAATATTCCCCTGCCTAGTTTCTTTTTACATTTCTTTCTTTCTCGTTTTATACATACATACACCGATTATACAATTGATCTTTTGTATACAACCGTTTTCTTTTGTATATATAGCGAATTATACAACTGCTTTATTTGTATATATATAACGAATTATACATCTTGCTATATATATATTAAAATATACATATTTATGTTTACCATAAAGCACAAGTATGCAAACTATAGCTATACCATACAAATATGATTTTTATATGTTTGCTATATCCGAAAGTTACTCTAATCTTAATGAATAGAGATAAGACCCATATGATAATGAAGAGCCATACAAAGTCATAATATGTTAACCTTGAGAAGGACACCTAATTGTGATTACGGGATACTTCTTTTTTTGACTAATGATACATGCAAGTAGATATATCTTACAATTTTTATTTAATTAAGCTACTTGATTATGATTGTGGATGTTGTTGGATTTAATATCTCAAAAAATTGCTTAATTTGAAAACCTTCTCTAGTAAAATTATTAAACATTGTATTAATAAAATCACTTAATTTACTTCTTTATATAATAAAAAATCATTCAAATAACTTTATTAAACAAAATATCTTAATATTTGGTTCACTAATTAAGTTGTCCCTTTGAACTTTTTAATGAATTTTTAAAATTTTATTTATATGTGAATTCATGTTATATGATATAAAAAATAATTTATTTGTCAAGTAAGATGTTTTTTGAATAATGAATTTAGTTAAATGATTTTAATGATATAACTATTTAAATTGTACAATTTGATTGAGAGAAAATAAAATTTGATGACTAAATTTTGAAAGTTGATTGATCTTATAAGATGTTAACCTATATTGCTGTTAAAATCACAAGGATAAATTAAAAGAAGCAAGAGACAATAAGAGGAAGAAAACAAAAAAAATTTAACGGAGCCAACTAAGAGAAAAGGAAATTAAGAGGGCAGGACAAATTAGGGGTGTGTATTCGGTTTTTCGATTCAGTTTTATACTATTTGGTTGTAGTTTTTGATTTTTAATTTTGAAGAAGTCTAATCCAATCCGAACTAAAATAAATTTGATTTGGTTTAATTTTTCTCTTTTTGGTTCAGGTTTTTTCGATTTGGGGTTATATCAATAATTAGAAACATGATATATATGTCAGTGGATAATGTTTTCTACTAAGTTTTCACAACACATTAAAATCTATATAAACACTATAACTTGTAAACATTTTCTCACCACCTCCTTTCTACAACATTTAGCTTTACCTAAAGAAAAATTATGGGTGTAAAAGGCAAGTTGATTGGTTCTGTCGAGGTGAAATGTGGAGGACACTTGATTTATGATCTTTTTCACAATAATACTCATCATATACCCAACATATGCCGTGGTAAGATTAATCATTTTGAGATTCATGAAGGTGAATCTGTAAAAGTTGGTTCGATAGTTAGCTGGAAGTATAATGACGGTAACATACATTTCCTTACTTTGTCTCTCTTTATATTATTTACTATTTCTTTCATAATGAATAATAAATTTGTTTAATAGAGTTGTACAATTCTTTCATTATTATTACATCTTATGACCATCAATGGACCACATGGACATTCGTGTACGAGAAGAAAACTGAAGAAACCCCAGAGCCACTTGTTTTTTTGGGTTTTACCCTTGATGTGACAAAAGATATCGAAGGTCACCTTATCAAGAAATAAATCATCTATGTTATTTGGTGGGTTTAAACACATGCAAATATATCTATGCATGATTTTACATCCACTTATATGCTTGTTTGCGTGATGAATATTTTACGATATCGGCTAGTTCTTGCTAGCATGTGAAATAAATAATGTTTTGTATGAAAAACATATATTATATATGCCATGTACTCTCCTTCTGTGAAAGTATTTATATTTTCTAATAATAATAATTAATATATTTATTAATGTACTATATTCTCATTCTTTTTAAGCCAGCCATTTTTGGGGTTTCTCTAGTTGTAATCGAATATAGATACTGGCTAACTTCTCTGAATTATAGATAGTCTGAACTGGTATATAGTGTGCAGATTTAGTCAATTGATTCACGATGACCCATATAATATCAAACTTATCCAAGATACGTAGCAATCTTATCACAAAACCCATAGCAATACGCTCCCACTTCCACCCAGGTATGGGCGTGGAAACTAAGACTTACAAAGGTTACTTAATGTAACGACCCTCTTAGTCGTTTTATGAATTTTAACCATTTTTTTTATATTAACCTTTCCAATAGCTTTTATAAATAATTTATGACTTAATAAAGTATTATTTTGTTGCTAATAATAATGGGGAAAAAAATAGAAAATAAATAAATAAATAAATAAAAGGAAATAAAGTCTAAAAGCCCTAATTGTTGAAACTTGAAATAGCGGTGGTAGATGAAAAAAAAATAAGAAGAAAAGAATGAAGAGCGGAGGAAAAAGACCGAACTCAGGTAACAATCAAATAGTACAATTGATTTTAATTGTTTTAAGTTAATTAATTATTGAATGTATGGAATCTTGTGATATTATTTTTGTTTTGTTTTTGGGATTGGGTAACTAAGCATGTGATGTTTCCTTTGAATTCATTGGATATCAATACTATTGCTACGTATTGGGTGGCTAAGTGGAGAAAAGATGATCACTGACTAATGGTAGTAAATTGGTAAGTATTAGGAATTTTAATTCAAGAGTTACAGTTGATTCACGAAGCAGGCTAGTTTTAATATTTTTCAGATTTTAGTTTTCTATAATTATCACATTATAAAATAAATTTTGGGTATATTGAGAGGGTTAATTGAATATTTGGTTTATTATATTGTATGAAATTATTAGGATTATATTGTTGGAAAAAAAATTAAGACTTAACCCTAAGCTTAAAACTTAGGAATTTGATTATAAAATTGGGTAAATTTTTGGGTCAAGGCTAAACACATAGTAACATGAGTGTTGTTAGTGTCGACAACTTATTGTGACCATGTACTTGAATAGATTGCATTGGTTTGAAAGCTCAACGAAAGGGGAAAAGCTCAAATCCTGGAGTGATTGTTCGTTTATTCAAGGCAAGTGAATTTCTAAACTCTTGTTAAGTGTATGAAATGCGTGTATTTCCTTGTGGTATATGTTTGGGAGTAACAGGATTGGTGATGGGTTGACTTGTCCACATTGCTTAATTATAATGAAAAAAAAAA
>NC_028640.1:1564078-1586772 GCF_001406875.1 Solanum pennellii
GGATATGTAATTCGTTGAAGTGTTGTTGTTGAGGATATGTAATTTGTCTAAGTGTTGTTGTTGAGCTACGTGCTATGTAAACTGTGAGCTGTTAGGTTGGGTTGATTTTAATGCAGGTTGTAGTTGTGGAGGTTTGGTTGGGGGTGGTAGGAGTACCCGTATTTTATCCCCTTAACTTGTGTTTAGAGGTTTACTTGCTGAGTACCGTGTGGTTTGGTACTCACCCCTTGCTACTACAAATTTTTTTGTAGGTTATGAGCCTGGATTTTTGTTGTACTTGTCATTCTCTTCTTTTCCGAGGCTTCTTGGAGATTTGTCAGGTAGCTGTTTCCATCACAGCAGACTTTCTTCTCCTTAATTATGATCTTGTTCTATTCTAGAAACAAGTTCATTAGAGACTTGAGTTTTTCTTTTGAATCAATTGTAATACTTTAGAGGCTTGTACACGTGACAACCAGGTTTTGGGGTACTTTTAAGTAACTTATAAATTTTCCGCATTTTATTGTAAGTTTTAGGCTGACTTGTCTTGGTGGGATAAGACGAGTGCCATCACGCCCATTTTTGGGTCGTGACACTTAATATGAAGTATATTGATTTATGATATTACAAAGGTACACCTAAGGAGTATAGTTTATATAATGCACCAATAATGTAAAAAGAAAATGTTTTATACTATAAGATTAGTTCAAAGATAATTAAAATGTTTCTTCATAAAAAATGAGATTCATAATTTTGAATATAAGATAAATTCATTGTTACATAGATAAATGTGACATAATGGTATAACATGTACAGCCTTGTCATGACTAGCAAAATGCGGGTTATAACTCAATTCATTCAATTTTTATTAAATTTAATTATTTTAATATTGAATAAATTTTTTTTTTTATATTAACATATAACATATTAATTAAAAATTATTTTCTTATAAATATTTAAATAAGATTTCTTATTATATATCAAATCAATTTTTAATGAATTGAACTGGATTGAAATGAGTTAACAAATGGGCTAGTTATTCTTGGACGGGTTGGGCTTTTTAAATCATGAAATTTTTAGACAAACACCGTCGCCAATCACTATGACGAGGTAGAACTGTATTATAAATAATTGCGTTTATGTGTTTTTTCCTTCACAATAACGTTTGAGTATTAACATATTGGGTCTGACTAAATTTAAATTTCCATATAGAACCATTTTTGTGAGTGTAACACATTAATGTTTGTTACCTTTCATGTAGAATCATTACATGGTATTTTTCGACATGGTAAGGAAAATCGAAATTTATATTTGACTATAAAAAGAGCTCTCAACAGGAAACTTTTGTTCTTGCAAAGAATATTTAGAATTTCTATCGAATTTTGGGACATCGGAATAGAATTCTATAAATGCAACATGCAATTTTGACGTAATAAATATGCCTAACACTTGTTTTGGCATATTTTCAGCCATACAAAATTTCAAATTTCATCATCTTGAAAAATATGCTTCGTGATAAGAAAGCTCCCCTAGAGAAGAACATATTCCTAAATGAAAGAAAATAGAAATTAAAATCTCAATTGTCAATGGAACTTTGAATTTCGAGCGAGTCTCAGGGCGGGATATACCAAAAATATTTTGAAGTGTAAATTAAAGGCGAGTTTCATAGTTCATAAGTCCCTGATATAATAATGTATGCCCTAAGCGTTAAATTTTGATTGTTATTATTTTAAAAGTGTGTTTTGCTATAAATTATATTTTCTATTATTGGTGTAATTATAGTAAATGTCATTTTTGTGCATTATAAGTATTTCTTGGGTACACTTTTTTAATCTATGTATAAATACTGCTTGCATTTAGTTATACACTCTATTTAATATTTAGATGTGTATAATTTATACATAGAAATTCATGATATTGGTTATGAAACGAGTTTTAAAGCATGCATTAGCATGATTAAAGACACAAGTACCCTTCAAAACTTTTTACGTACTTTTCCACCATATTTGTGGATGGTATTTTTGTTCATAAATAATAAAAAAAATAGAATGATTGAACACATATTTTGATATACCAAAACAAACTAACACCACATAACAAATAATATCAGCATAACCAATACATTATATTCAGCATTATTCTTACACACCCTACCAAACGATCTCTACTAGATTTTTCACACAATTAAAACCTATATAAAGACAACTTCCAAGCGTTTTCTCACCACATTTCTTTTCACAAACATTTAGTTATATAGAAGAACATGGGTGTGAAAGGCAAATTGACTGCTTCGATAGAGGTGAAATGCGGAGGACATTTGATTCATGATCTTTTCCACTCTAATACACATCATGTACCCAACATTAGCCCTAGTAAGGTTAATCGTTTTGAAATTCATCAAGGTGGAATCATAAAAGTTGGTTCGATAGTAAGCTGGAAATATTACACCGGTAACACACCTTTCTTCACTCTCTTATTTACATATTCTTAAATATTTGGTGATAAAAAATGAACATTAAATAACTTTTTGGAGAAAATTAGGAAAACCAAAATAGACATGATGAAGGTATAATTATTTTCTTAATGCTTTAATTTTTTTTATTAATGAGGAATTGGATAGTAAATTAAGAGCTAACATCTCTTCTATTTTCTTATTCTAATGATTATAGATGGAAAAATGAATATTGTTAGGGAAGTTATTAGAGTTGTACGACTCATTTACTATTATTTCATCTTTTGAACCTCAGTGGACTACATGGACGTTAGCTTATGAGAAAAAAAACGCAGCCACCCCAGACCCTCTTGCTTTCTTGGGTTATTTCATTGAATTGACTAAAGATATCGAAAGTCACTTTCTCAAAATATAAAAAAATTGGTATCTAATTACTCTATATATACAAACATGTGTGTGTTTGTGCATGTGTGATGAAAATTAATAATATTGGCTAGTTCTAGCTAGCGTATGAAATAATTCAATAAATAATATTGTGTTTGAAAGACACGTTACATATGTTATGAATGTATTTCTAATGGTTGCTATATGTAATTAAGATATTATGATGTTACACATTTTATTTTTTGTTCAGTGTTTTGTGTTAAGATTAAATTTGAATAGCATGTTACACATTTCAATAAAGGTGGAACTCCCAATTTTAGAGTTCCATATAAACAATATTGGAAAAACTACAAAATTACACACATTTCACTATTATTACATTTTGTTTCAGAATATTGTGTGTTGCTACTAATTAAGGGTTTTCGATCATATATTGAGGAAGATACACTTAGATGCATGTATTATTCTACCAGAAAACTGAAATAGGGAGAGAGGCTAGCTAGCGAGATCATGCATCCCGGAAATATGTGAATCACACTAAATACATGTACTTATATGTATGTGGCACGATTCACATGTACCATATATATGTGAATCCACTTGACTACAATATACGTAGAAAAAAATGGACTCTATGTATCCTGAGATACATGTATATCTGGACGTACTTGAATGTATCTGGACGCACAAAAATATAATACATAAATAATATTGAAAACTAGAGTATATCTAAATAATTAAGATCATAAATGTACTTCATATAATTTTCTTTGAAAAATGATTTCCATTACACGAAATGCATCTATATAGAAAATTGATGAAAGGAAATCATGCATAGCAAGAGAGAGAGAGTGAGTGTGAGATTGAAAGCGTAAAATTGTATGTTACCTTCGACATATAATTTTTGCAAATATAAATGGTACATTATAACAAACTATTAATTCAAAATAAATGTTATAGCTACTTTTATTTAATTCTAATTTGTAACAAATACTTTGTCATTATTCATATCTCTCTCCTGAATCTCGCTCGTCTCTCTCACTTTATACCAATACAAATGTATAAATTGCGTTTGTGTAGCAAATACTATTTTCTTGCATCAAATTTCTATATATTGTTACCATAAATGTATCCCAAGTAAAATATTCTACATCAAAAAAGAAACGAGCAACTTTTTCTTACTCGTGGGTGGAAATCATTTCATTAAGACATATTAATCTTTAATATTCAAAAGTTTATCAAATCAAAACACTCTTATGGTTTTTTAATATTATTAGTATATAATATATGATTTCCAAGTGTCTTTCACTTACTAATTAAACACCAAAAAACATATCTTTTTCATTCATTAATCAAACACGAAAGAACATTTTTCAAACGCTTGCAGGAGAATCTTTTTTTTAATGAAATTTTTTCCTTTGTTTAAAACACAATATATTCTTATAACATGTCCTACTAATCCCCACATATATTCTCCAAAATGTGAAAAATGAAAATGACAAAATGAAGAAAAAACAAAATTGTTGGATATGTAAACTATTTGATGAATGATTAGATCTTTTACAAGGATTTTAATATTTAATTTAGGAATAACATCTCTTATATCTTTTGGTTTTAATAATTATATACAGATGGAAAAGAAAAATTTGCCAAGGAAGTGATAGAGTCCATCGATCCTCACAACAAATCAATCACTTGGAAAGTGATTGAAGGAGATGTGCTAGACTTATATAATTCCTTCAAAGTCATCACAAGTAGTGAACATGAGTGGACTACATTGACATTCGTGTACGAGAAGAAAAATGAAGATATACTAAAGCCCCTCACTGTATTTGGTGTATGGATTGATGTGATCAAAGAGATAGATGGTCACCTTTTCAAAAAATAAAAATAAAAAATCTATAATATTCAACGATTATGTATATGTGTGCGCGCGCGTATTTGTACTTGTCTGATGAATTTTTAATAATATCGGCTAGTTCTAACTAGCATGTGAAATAAATAATGTTATATTAAATAATATGGATGAAGCTCCTATCAAATTGTATAGAATTTGCTATTGAATGACAAAAATGATTTGCTATTCAAGATATTGAAACTAATTAAGTTTCACTAGAAATAACACAAAAGGTATGAGTATAGAGACTTTTGAGCATATTAGGTGTGTCTATAATTTCCAAGGCAAAAGAAAAGCAATAATATTTTGTTATAATTTTAGATTTAATATACAAAATATATTTTTTCATAAATAAAAGAATTCGATATTGTTTGATAATTTTTAAAAAATTAGGAACATCTCCAAATTATTTGACACAAATATGGATTTCTATAAATCGATTCATTCACATTCCTACTTGCTAGCATAATAATTTCATCTCATAAAGCAAACCTCCAACAACATAGTGATCGATGATAAAATAATTAGGACCCTTTAATATGAACTATTTTTTTATATGATTTCTCATCTGGTGTTTGGAGTCGTCCACAATGGAGCTTCGACTGAATTCGAATCGCACATTGTAATGGTCATCTGCTCGAATCTGAGACATCTGATTAAGAATAAAAATAGTCTCACCACTACACCAGAACCCATATTGATGTCAAAACTCCACTTAGCCCTTTGATTCCCACTTCAAATTATGCTAATAAGTTCCAAATGATATTCCTAACTAATGTAAAGTCTCAAAACATAATTTAAAGCTTTTAAAATAATAAACTAGAGCTTGAGTTATTATAACAAAATGCATAATATTTTACATATATTGACCATTGAAAATACATACATTCATAGAAAGAGATACATATTATAATATACTCTTCACACAATATTATTTATTCCACACGCTAGCTAGAGCTAGCCAATATTGCAAATTATCATCACACAAACACAAACACAAACACAAACACACATTGATATACATCTTTTATTTCTTTTTGTATATCCTTTATTTCTTGAAAAGGTGACACAAACACAAACACAAACACACATTGATATACATCTTTTATTTCTTTTCGTATATCCTTTATTTCTTGAAAAGGTGACGCTCTATATCCTTGGTTAAGTCAAGGAGAAGACCCAATTGAATGAGAGGCTCTGGAATATCTTCATTTTTCTTTTCGTATTCAATTGTCCATGTTGTCCACTCATGTTCACAAGATAGGGTACCAGTAAAGGAACTATACAAATCTAACACATCTCCTTCAATCACTTTCCAAGTGATTGATTTCTTATCAAGATCGATGGCTTCAATTACTTGCTTAGCAGACTTCTTTTGTCCAGCTGTAATTATTAAAATAAACAAAATATAATTGGTGTTACTCCTTGTTTGACTGTTAATTAACTCCTCATGAAAACAAACAAATTTTACATGAATTGGATATTGTGATTGCTCTATGAAAGCATTGACAAATTCAAAGAAAATCAGATTTAATTAAATTTTACTTTGGTGTTCGGTATAGAGAAAAAAATATTTTTTATTTTTCCAAAATATTTCGTTTAGGAAAGTAAGAAAATGATTTCTCTAATGAAAATAACTATAGGAAAGACAAATTTCATATGATATTCTAATTTCATCGTATCGATCGTGTCACCTAACCATCCAACCCCACAAATCTCATTCATTACCTTATCCCACTTCATACTGTTATGCTAGATTACATATAAGTATTTTTGGGACAATAGTTTCTTACTTACTTAATAAATATTAAAAAATAAATGAAAGACTTATTTTTTTTCCAAAAAAAATATTTCTTAGAAAAACATTTTCCTGTATATACTAAACACACACCTCCTCGATGGACAATATTACTATCTTCTCCCTACAATCGAAAAGAAAAAAAAACAATTTAGTGTCCCTCTAGCAGCTCTAGATGTTGGTGTGATTCACGCAACTCGAATTTGAATTAGTCAGAAATTAAATTTCGAATATCCATATGAACAAAAGTTGAGTAGCAAAAAAAAAAATGGATCTCAAAAAATTATCTAATGCTCCTAGAATATAATTTCAATTATTGCATTGTTTTCCTAGAATATAATTTCAATTATATTATTAATAATAGTAATATCTTTTTATCCTTCCTAGGAATTTCCGTCCTTTTTTCTTCCTTGATGACTCAAATCTACGATTTTACGATCGAAAATGAACGATCTTAATGACCATCTGAGTAATTCACTCTTGTCTTTTAATTCATGTTTAGTATGAAAAAGTAATATTCCATGGAAAAGTTCTTTTTCTGCAAAATATTTTTTAGTATTTGATAATTGGAAAGATATATAATTAAAAGCATATACTATTAAGGATTAATAATAATATTAATAAATCATAGAATATATAGTCCGATGAACCTTTTTGAGTACTAAATATTAGTAAGTAATGTTTAACAATTAGTTGAAGCAAATTTCTTTACTTCCAGCCACAAGTGAAAATTTTCTTTTGTGAAACAAAAAGCTTTACTTGAAATATATTTATGGTAATCAAAACCATTAAATAACCTCTTTCAAGAACATCATTTACTTGAAAAATATCTTTTATACTATCAAATAATCTTAAATATAGAAAATTGATGTATGTAAATCTTATTGAAGGAGAGAGAATAGAAAAATATGTGCTACCTTCGTTATAATTGCAGCTAACGATCGAACCAACTTTTACAGCTTCACCTGCGTGTATCTCCAAATGGTTGATAATATTAGGACTTATATTAGGTATATGATGGGTATGGATGTGAAAAAAATCAAGAATTGGGTGTTCTTTACACTTTACCTCCACTGAAGCAATTAATTTGCCTTTCACACCCATATTTTCTTCAATTACAATAAGTTTTGGAAAGAAAGTGGTGAGAAAATGTTAGTAACATTGTAACCTTTATATAGATTTTAATTTGTTGTGAGAAGTTAGATAGTAGAAAATATTATTCAACACATCACATATTGTTGTTATTATTATTATTATTGTTGTTGTTGTTGTTGGATCGTCACTATTAATGAATTAGGCATGCAGGCACGCATGCACTGTCACGATCCGAGCCTACATTCTGGACGTGGCCGGTACTCAAGAACTATTGTTTGTCCCCAAGTGAACTCTTATCCTGGTTGACTATAAGCGCAAGACTAACTCAATCATACAAAATTTATAACTGAATAAAATCAATAACTTAAATATAAAGCTTTAACTTAAAGGATTTACTTTGAATATTAATAAAATATTCAACTAGCCAACAATAGGCAACTCAAGTCTGTAAAAGTTTTAATAAGATAAATGAAACAGACTTCTCAAACCCTATTGTCTATCTATGAAGCCTCTCACTGACAAAGATGGAAGTCGGGACGGGACTTACGACATCCTAACAACTGATATAACTGAAAGTACAAGCGGAACCCTCCGGAAATAAGGAGACTCACCATAGCTAACCCAAACTCCATATGATATCAATGAAGTTTCTGTTGATGATCCTGAATACTTGTACATGCATCATGAAACTATGCAGGCCAAATAGATCAGTACGTGGTATGTTCGAGCATGTAAGGGAATTCTAAAGAATAAATATAAGCTTGAACTTGATAAAAAGAAAACATAATTACGTCCTCTCAACTCACTCAACTAAATTCAACTCAAGAATAAGAAACGTAGTTCAACTCAATGATAACATACTCGATTCTGGGTACTCAACTCAAAGATACTCAACTCAAGATAAAGCAAATAAAAAAATATGCAATATATGAAAAGTTTTTAAAGCAATAGGTAGCAAATCAATGTATTTAAGAATACAATATACTCCGTTCATATGCAAGAATATATACAAAATAAACTCTATCTGTAAATAAAAATACAAAATAATTTTTTGGGAGTTCCTCTAACCGAAAATCATCACTATGAGTTATATGATGATACAGTGTCTCGACCATGCTGTCAGAATTGTCCTATACTTTGTCGAGGTATAGAATTTCTCAACTAGTGGATCACTAGTCTATGCTAAAAAGCACTAAGGAATCATCTAAAAAGTATAACCCTTTTGGGTACATGGTTTATGGAGACTTGAGTGACCTGAACTCGTCCCCATATTGGTACTCAATACTACTCCCAAAAATAAACTCAGTCATATGTTTAAAACATAACTCTTTCTCTGGTTTGAGATTATTACTCAAAATATTTCTCTAAAAAGAGATGTTACTCAAACTGTTCAAAATTCTTTTGGAAATATCTGTGTCCTCCTCTTTTAAAAATGTAAAAACATTTACTCTTGGGAATTCTTAGTTCTCATATATTATTTTAAAGAAAATAAACTCGACTCTACTCTTTCTCAGCTCAAGTCTTAAAACAAGTTCAGAAAAATTTGTAAAAGACTTCTCAAAATAAAGTTCATGTCGAATTATGGACGTGAATGACTTAATTCAAGATTTTCAATAACCATTCATAGAACTCAATACTCGAGGCTCAATAACTCCTGAACTCAAGGATTCAATGATACTAATTATTTCCAGAATGCTTGACTCAAAGGGTTCATGCGGAATTATGGGCATGAACAACTCAACTCAAGGACTCAAAGATACTTCTCATGTCTATATTGCTCGCCTTATAAGGTTCATACGAAATTATGGACATGAACAACTCAAAGACTTCATTATACCACTCGTAGACAAAACACACCATGAAGTAGACATTAGACCTGACATAGAAATAAAAATAGATGGACACAAAATTTAATTTTTTTATATATATAATATAGAAATAGAAACACAGATGGGCACAACAGATGAACAATGGACTCAACATGGAATAAGATATAACACTGAAATAGCTGAACACGATATTGAATTTAAATGTTATTATTACATAGAAATGGAATAAAATCAAAGATAAAATATTGAATTAGACATCTCATATCACTAGAAGGTCTTTTCAATCAATTTGGTTTGAACTCAATTTCACAAATATGTTTTAGTGGTGATTTATTTATTTTTATTTTGAAAATTAGTATATCTTATGTATAACTATGAATTGAGTAGATCTTAGGAATAGTAAAGATAAACATTATATTAACGCTCTATATATATAATTTTGCTATTTCTACTCAATGACCAAATTATGTTTACTATGAAATATCTGATTTGTATAAATTGTGTGCTAGTTAGTGTGTCTATGTAAATTGTGTTTGTGTATGCATATGCGAGATTGGAGAGAGGATTGAGGCGAGCGAGAGAGGCTAGAGAGTAGAGAGAGGTAAATTGTATATGTATATTGATCAGTTAAATAATTGTATATATGTAACTACTATGTATATGTATCAATAATTGTGTTTGTATATCTGCATAAAATTTAAACTTATATATAATTTAATCGAGTTAAAACATTTCTATCTGCATATCGAATATTTTTCTGTCACTTTATACAAACACAAATTATACATTGTATTTTGTATAATTTGTATTCGTATAAAGCGAGAGAGAGGAAGCGAGGGAGAGCTACGTATTTGTATTTGTATATATAGTCTCTCTTGTTGTATACAAACACAAATTATACATTCGTGTTTGTATAAAATGAGAGAAGCGAGAGACAGATGACTGAAAAAGAGGAGAATGCAAGCGAGATTTCGGAGATAAGAGAGAGAGGTGAATGACAAAAAGGTTGTTACAAATTGAAATTAAATGAAACTGTAACTATAACATTTATTTTGAATTAATAATTTACTATAATATACTATCGTTTTTTAATAGGTAAATTAGACAAATTCTCTATATATGGAAATAGTGGGTCGTGCGTGACTGCGTGTCAATATTCAGACAAAGATACATATAACTTTTAATACTTTTTAATCCTTCGTAAAATAATTTATAGTCACGTAAATATTCAGAATTTATGTTAGATCAAATATTTTATAAATTGTCATTTTTTTTAGAAACTTTATTTGTCCATTGTCACAAAAATTGATAGGGAAGAAACGTATGAACATCAAATAGCGGAATGACCTTTACTTTGTCCGTTAATTTTACATGACTATATTATAAATAATTTTCCATCTCTTTTCGATTTACGTGACACTGTCAACCACATAACTTGAAAAAATTATCATCACACTTTGGGCCCACAAGATAGTGTCACGTAGGCTGAAAATGGTAGAAAATTATTTATAAAATAAGTAAATGGGGATAATATGATCTTAGTATAGTATGAGTGTGTCTCTGAAATTTCGGACATAGATTGAGGGGATACTTATGCATTTTCCCTATACTAATTATATATACTATGCATTAATATTTATAAAAGTGTATAAAGACTCAAAATTTATTATTTTAAAATGACAATGAAATAAAATCGAATCGATATGATCATGAATTGGACAAGACGACACATTCATATTTGTGTCATGGAGAAGGATAAGCATAGATGGATATAAATAGACGCAACACTAAATTAGATGTAACATAGAAATGAAAATTAGATGGACATAAAATTTAATTATATACAAAATATAGAAATAAAAACACAGATTGGCACAACAGTAATTAAATTAGATATAAAATAGAAATTGTAATAAATTGACTCAACATTGAATAAGATATGACATAAAAATAGAAATGAAAAAAAAAAAGCTGGATTGATAGAATATTGAATTAGAATATTACACGTAACATAGAATAGAAATAAAATAGATGGACTCGATATCTAATCATATCTGACGTAGATAAAACAACGATAACATACTTTATAAAAAATGATAGAATTTAAATTTAATTTCATATTTGTAGAAAGATTATTAAAGAGTCTTTTCAATCGATTTGGTTTGAACTTAATTGAAGAAATATGTTATAGTTTTGGAAAAGATAAAGTAATTACTTAGCTTATTTTGATTGAAACAAAAAATATTTTGGAAATAACGAAACTTGTGACAAATTTTAACAACCTACTCAAGAACATTGAGTCACCCCTCCTTACAAAAAAAAGAAAGAAAGAAAGAAAGTTTTAAGCTTGATAAAAAAAATATTCACTTTTCTTTCGAACTTCTTCCAAAAATCTCATTATTTTAGTAGTTAATTTCGTAAATATACGCTAATTTTTAATATTACCAATTTTACTAGATTTTGGTGCGTCTAGATATATTCAAATATATGCATCTTGGAATACATGGGATCAAAATTAAATCAGGTGTAGTTTGTTTTATATACATTGTATCATAGTGTATTTGCATGTATGTGAGTGTCACGACCCAAATTTGCAAGTCGTGATGGCACCTATGTTCCCACCCAATAGGTAAGCCAACCCAACATATTAACCCAACTAAACCAACAAATGAGTAAAAAGACTAACACTTAGCAAGAATCTCCAACATTGAGTTCCTTATAAGTACGAAATGCGGAAGCTAAAACATATCACCCCAAGAATTGGTGTCTTAAGTACAAGAGCTTCTAAAATTCGATGCAAGTCTGAATCTAAATGACAAATCTAACATAAGGAATATCCTGTCTGAATACTAATAACAGAATGAATAAAAGATAGAGGGAGTTGTGGGCCACGGAACAGCCAAGCAGCTCACCACAACTCCAAGAACTCCAAGCTCGGACTCAATTTGCTCCACGAGATGTGCTCCTACTCGGAATCGAATCTGCACCACAAAGAGTGCAACAAGTGTAGTATGAGTACGAAACCACGTGTACCCAGTATGTCTCATTGACCGACAACGAAGAAGTAGTGACGGGAGTTATATAAGAAAATAAATTCTTAGATTGTACAAGTATATATATATATTACACTTACTATTTTAGTTTCATCAATAAAGGAAATCAACATTTAATATTTTCCAAACACCAAACGAAACATATAGTCATCAAGAATGAATGATGGGATGAAATGCAATGCAATATGATGCCATGTAATGATATGTCTCAGAATACCCAGTACTCACTCAACCGTATATACATGATACTCCTCGGAAATACATCGAGAGTTCATGACCCATGGGGGACTCGCGAGGTCCATATACCGACACGGACGATCTCCACGTGTCTGTGCGGACGATCTCAACGCACTATCATAATATCAAACAATTTTCGCACGGACGGTCTCCACGTGCCCAAATTACAATCTTAACATCTCACCATCCCCAGCACGGACGATCTCCACGTGCCCAACTTATACTCAGTCTCATGTCTATGCATGTGCACAATATTATTTCAATAGAGGGGATGATGATGCATCTCAATCAATCAATATGAACATAATACATAACCACCTCAATTATCACAACTATACGGGTGAAATAAATAAAACACAATCACACAAGGAATTCAAGTCAATAATATATCAGCTAATGCCCATATGCTTTGGCATTCTCAAATTTCAATCCACATTCTATAATAGTAATTTTCCTTTTTATAACACCGGTACTCGTACCAATGCCCGTCACACCATTGATACGAGACCACCATCTTTCCCCCTTACCCCTTGTCTATTTTCATTTTTTTTTTATCTTTAATTAGGAAAACGTCCTTCAACAAGTCTAAAAAGTCTTAACATACCTTAGATGCCGAGCTTGTGCCACGAATCTTTTAAGATTTTTCCTTTCCTTTTCGCAAGGTTTCGGAACGTTCCCAATCTACCAATTTTGCAATATTCGTAAGTAAGCAATTTTTGTAGACATTCAAATTATTATATGTCTATCATAGACGCTAAAACTCACTCATATTTTTCAACAAACTCCAAATCTTGATATATATTGGCATGCCAAATTTTTCATACTTGCTAAATTTCAAGCCAAGAACTTAACTCTAACCTCTTCAAATGGACTAAAATTCAATGTTAGATCATATAAAATAACACCTAATAATTAGTTACCAATCCCAATATATTAAAAACTAGCATTTTAATATATGAATAAAACATGAACCAAATTTCCACCCATTGGCAGAAGTGGAACGCCCCTCCCCTTTTCCCGTTTTTTTTCTCCCCTTCGTGCTGCACTGCCAATTCAAGCATCTCCCATGCCAATCATTGGCATATGGTTGCCCAATGATTGGCATCCATTTTTATTACCCCCACTATATAATTCAAACATAAAAACATAAATTAAAAAAAAAAACTTCCACCATTAAATTTCCAAATAAAAAAAATCTATTATCATTTTATACATTTTTTTTTTGTAGAAACCCATTTGTAAACAAGTGCCAATTTCCTAAAATATTTATCCAATTCCAATCATTGGCANAAATTCCAATCATTGGCAATCATTGACAATGATTGGCTCAATCTTATTCCTACCATTCTGAAACTAACAATATATATAATAAATTCTTTTGACAAAATCCCAGAAAACATTAACCTGCAGCCATTCAACTATTCGACTTCGATCGATTTATATATATATATATATATATATTTTGAATACTAACCCAATTGCTAACAATATAATATAATTTGGTAATCATCACCAACTTACTCATTATTTCTTATCACCCATTATCAATATAGCATAAAATAATAACACAATCCCAAGCACTCCGACAATATATTACTATATATATAGAATTGAAAAGAACGAATATCTCATATCTTTACCTGAACAATGGCTATGATTTTTCTCCCTCTTGCTGGTCGCCTGTGGTAAGGTTTCGCGTCCCCACTTTTCGTTTTCCTTTTCTTCTAAATAAGAAATTATTAACCGTGAAACTCCACTAACCTATTATCTAATTATTTATTTAATAAAAGTTTCATCAATTGGGTACTCATAGTTATCTAATAGTTTAAAAATACCCCTTTAAATTTTCAAAAGGAGTCAAACTAGTCCTAGTTCTTAAAACGACCTAGCGGGTCGTTACAGTGAGATATATAAACAAATCTCGCTCGTCTCCCTCACATCTCGCTCACTTCCCTCATATCTCGCTCGTATACATGCAAATCACAACAGATACATATATTTAATGTAATTCTCATGTTTCTAAGTTGACATCTGATATGAAATTATTAAATAGTAAGATAAATGTAATTTTTTTTAACTATGGGGAGAATTAGTAAATATTATAAGAATGTTTGTGTTATTAGAGTTTTTTATTTTAATTTATAGTATTACTTTTAACGAGTAACTATATAAATATTATTTTGAAAATTCAAAAGATTCTATATCCAAATGTATAGTATACTTTAAGAAGTTTGAATCACCCACCAAAAGTGAACAATATTAGTAAATTGGAACATGATGGACAACCCTGTAAAACTCAAACCACTTTGTTAGTTCTCCAAGTCTATATAACTAGGTTTTTAGTTCTTTCTTGGGTAAATTATGCAAAGTGGCATTCTCCTTCTTCGTCTTCGTCTTCTCCTATTTTATTTTATTTTAAAATTATTATACTGGAAACGCAAATTGTTTCGAATGAATTATATACAAAAAGGCTTAAAACATTGAGAGAATTTCATATTTAAACTTTAGAACTGTTTAGAAGTGATTTTAAACAAATCGTCATACCTTTTTGTCTTCTTTTGTCTTCACCTATTTTTTTTCATAATAAAATCGACGTACCGAAAACGTGAACTCTTTTGAATGCTCAAAAGACTTTAATATCTAGAGGATTTTATATTTAAATTTTTAGACAGTTTAATGGTGATTCTGAATTGATCAAGATTGAATAGTTAGTGTATACTTCATATATAATAGTGTATACTTCATGTATAATAGTGTATATTTCACGTATATTTAATTAAGACATATTCAACTCTTTCAGTTTATCATATGTATTTTAAATTCAGAAATTGATTAACATGATGATGATGAAGAGGAGGAAGTGGAAGAGGCAAAGTCAAGAGAAGAAAAACAGCTTGATAAGTGTTTTTTTTTTTTTTTTTAAATGACTACCAAAATGCTTAAAAATTGATCTAAAAAGAAGATTCTTGAAACAAATTAAAGCAGAAATAGTGGGAAAAGAACATCAAAAGTATTTGCATTAAAGATATGTCAAAACTCAAAAAGTATAGCAACATATCGTTATGATATCAAGGAAGAATAATGTGTATATGTAAATTTTATATTTACTTTTATGAAATAAAATATTATTTTTAATTGACGCTCAAATTTTCCATTCTATTATAGGTAAATAGTTTTTTTTATAATATAGTAACTAAGATTTTTTTTAAAAAAAGAAAATGAGATATATATTTTAATTTTGATGTTATTTTTTTATTCGAATAATAGAGTCAACCATAAAACATGATAGTAAATGTCCAACAGCATCTAACACAACCATATGGACAATCACAAATGCATTAATTATATTCTTGAAATATTATTCCTAGCTAAATCCTTCAAGAACACTCAATTAAAAATTATCCAACCAATATAACCAATTATTTTTTAAAAAGATCAATTCAATTCTAAAATTAGGTCAAATATGAGTAATTTCAAATTTATTCGAGCTTATTTTAATTCAGATTAGGAAAAAAAAATTAGAGCGGAGATAATCGTCTTAAGTTGGCGTGTTGCGTATTGCCAGATCAGTACAAGAAAAAGTTTAAATTACATGGGAATTTACGTGAGAATTGGTATGAGGATTTGCAGGAAATTTTTATTAAAAATAATGACCTAAAAATAATTTCATTAAAAATAAGAAATCTTTTGAGGTTTCTTATTTTAAAATTTTCATTAATCGATTTAGACTAAAAAGACAAATAATGACCAAGGGGAAAAAATTGTAGGAGACCATTTAACAAGTGTACATAAAAAAGAATTATAACCTAAAATTGCTATAGCGAGGAGTTGAGGAAAATCTTATAATTGTTGTTCGCGTTTTTCATTAACAAGAAGTTTTTCACGTAAAAATCTGTGTTAATTTACTTTTAACACTTATCTTCTTACATATTTAATAAAAGAATACTTTATTCTCTCAATGAAGAGAAATGTTATACTTTGTTGTTTTAATTTGTTCCTTAGCGTAAAGTCTAAGAAAATAAATACTTACACTAAAAATATACTAAATATATTACTAATTATATTCGTAATTAACTAAATGACTAATCCTTCATTCATAACAAAAACATGATATGGATGTATATAGATAGTGGCCCATGTTTCAATTCTTAGAGCTAATAATGTCTATATAAAGGCTATAAATTCTGAATATTTTTTCACCATCAAACATTAATTCTTCTTACAATTCATTGATATATCAAAGAAGAAATATGGGTTTCAAAGGCAAGTTGATTGCTTCGATGGAGATTAAGTGTGGAGGACACTTGTTTCATGATCTTTATCAGATTAACGCTCATCATGTATCTAACATAAGTCCTGATAAAGTCCACCATTTTAATATTCACGAAGGTGACCAAGATCTAAAAGTTGGTTCAATAATTGGCTGGAAATATAATCATGGTAAAATTCCCAACACAATATTTCTTCGATTATTTAAGATTTTTTTTTTTTTAGTTTAAGGGGAATCTTGGAGCAATAATAAATTTGTTTTTATCTGACTTATAGGTTTGTAATGACCCGTTAGACTATTTTGAGTACTAGTCCACTTTCTTTCATAAAGGATCCTTTCCGTAAAAAAAAAAAAAATTCTATGGAAACTTTAAATTACTTGTTCAACTATAGTTAATTAATTAGAGAGTAAATTTTAATTTTTTTTTTTTTTAGTAATTCGTTAATGGGCCAAGTCTAATTATTTAATACCTAAACTACTTGACTTATTTATTAAAATTAGTTAGCGAGATTAATATTTTTTTTATCACAATGTGATGAGACGAAAAGAGGAATAGTAAGTTAACAGGAAGCCGCCGATAGAAGACCTAATGTTATGGTGGTGGAAAAAAATAATCCTTCAGGTACAAAAATAACAAATTCATCCGTATTTCATATTATATTAGTATATAAGTCCTATTTTCGTTAATTCATGTGATTAATTACTATTTTTATTATTGTGTGTGAGGCTTCAATTGGTATAGTGTATTAATTACCGGCAAATTTAGCTTTTTAAATAGAAAACTGAGGCTAAATATTAATGGCTGCCAACATAAGCTTGAATTGAGAAATTTAAAGTCAAAAATTGAGGCTAATAATAAAATAATAATTGGCTCATCATTGCTACATAATATTGAAATGGTGTTATGCAGTGTATAACTTACGGGTGAGGATTTGTTTCCTCTGCTTCAGCGGTTCCACCACTGGTTCATAACCAGTGGTTTTGTATTTATTAGTTCTTATTTTATTATCATATTATGATTCAAGTTTTGATATATTAAAATAGGTAATTAAATATCGAGTGTATTATATTATGTGAAAGTTATTAGGGTTGTAGTATTTGAAGAAATTATGACTTAAACCTACGCTTGAATTTGAGGAAAATGAGAACTGAAATATTAATTGGCATCCAAATTAAGAACGTGATTATATGTTTGAGTAATTTTCTAGGTCTAAGATAGACATATAGTAATATGGGTGTGGTTAGTTTTGAATCTTATTGTGATTATTATGTGAATAGATTGCATTGTTATGGAAGCTTAACGAAAAGGGAAGACTCAAGTCCTGGAGTGAATTCTTGATTTATTAAGGCAAGTGGATTTCTAAACTCTTGTTAAGTGTATGGAATGCGTGTATTTCCTTGTGGTATATGTTTGTGAGTAACGGGATTTGGTGATGGGTTGGCTTGTCCACCTTGATTAATTTTAATGATGAAAACAAAGGGTAATAAAAGGCAATGTGAATAATTGGTTGTGTGTGATGTGTTGATAATGGAGAATGGTTTGCAAGGCTTTTTGAATCATTATTGTTGTGAATTGTGCAATGTTATGAAAATGGTGATATCCTCTTATTTGTGTGAACATGTCATTTGCATTATTTTGAGACATGATGGTGAAAAGTGTTATGTGCATTGAGAAAGAATGAGAACTTAAAGAGGATGTACCATTTCGAGGGACGTATCGCGCGCCGCGATGGATACTATATTTCGAGGGACGTATCGCGCGCCGCGATGGTTACTATTATCGAGGGTCGTGTCGTGCGCCGCGACAGATGCATGGACAGATATGTCCCCCATGGGTCCCGGACTGAGAGACAGCGGGTGTGTATCACTAGGTCAGACATGCATCATTATACTTGACATTGCATTCCATTGCATTGCACATACTTATCATTAGTGAACTTGATATCGTGTTTTGCTGATCTTCTGATTGCCTTTCTGCGGAACTTGTGATTGATCAATATTGAGCTTGTTATTGAGGATATGTAATTTGTTGAAGTATTGTTGTTGAGGATATGTAATTTGTCGAAGTGTTGTTGTTGAGGATATGTAATTTGTCTAAGTGTTGTTGTTGAGCTACGTGCTATGTAAACTGTGAGCTGTTAGGTTGGGTTGATTTTAATGCAGGTTGTAGTTGTGGAGGTTTGGTTGGGGGTGGTAGGAGTACCCGTATTTTATCCCCTTAGCTTGTGTTTAGACGTTTTACTTGCTGGGTACCGTGTGGTTTGGTACTCAACCCTTGCTACTACAAATTTTTTTGTAGGTTACTAGCCCGGACTTTGTGATATTTCCCTTCTCCTTGTCCGAGGTTTCTTGGAGATTTGTCAGGTAGCTGTTTCCATCGCAGCAGACTTTCTTCTCCTTAATTATGATCTTGTTCTATTCTAGAAACAAGTTCATTTGAGACTTGAGTTTTTCTTTTGAATCAATTGTAATACTTTAGAGGCTTGTACACGTGACAACCAGGTTTTGGGGGTTTTATTAAGTTACTTATATTTTATTTCCGCATTTTATTGTAATGGTTGAGTTTTAGGCTGACTTGTCTTGGTGGGATAAGACGAGTGCCATCACGTCCATTTTTGGGTCGTGACAAAATGGTATCAGAGCCCCAGGTTCATAGGTCTCACGTGTGTACAAGTCGAGTCTAAATAGAGTCTCGAGGATCCGTACGGAGACGTCTGTACTTATCTTCGAGAGGCTATGGTGACTTTTAAGAAATATCTTCACTTCTTTGATCTCTATCGTGCGTACTTGGTCCATTTTGATTCTTATCGCTTCACTCCATTCACTCTCATCTATGTGATGATTCGTGCGTAATTTCTTTTGTGAATAGTTGACGTGTCGTGTATTGGTTTGATACTAGATCTTGTATTAAGGTGGAAATGATATATATGAAACGAATGTGTGATCATATTTGAAATGATTGAATAAGGTTAATTATCATAGTAAAAAAATAATAATAATAAACACATTACTTATTTGGTATAAGCAATATATGCAGTGGTTCGACAATTAGAAGTTAAATGTTTGAAGAATTGGCTACATAATAAATAGTGTAACCTTGAAAAATACAGTTGATATAGTTGTCATACCATTAATGGGTTGTAATTATGTTGCACCAGTTCAGGTCAGAATCCCTTCTGTGGTTTCACAGATTGAGTGTATACCTAAAAAAGTCATGATACGACTATTACAATGGTATCGATGGGTACTTGGTTAGAATTATGGAGTGTGTTACTTTTGATATTGACCTTGCTTACGAAAGAATACATATAGGTTGAGTTAGATACAAAACTAATCTGGTAATATTTTACAGCTATTTGATGGATAAAGTGTGTGACCTATTTGGTAATGATCTTCTTAATAGATATGATATGTTCTAGTGGTGGATGTAATGAATTTTCACGATGTACTACTAGTGGTACATGAAAACGGACATGTTGATTGTTAAGTGCAAATATTAACTACATAAGGAGTTATAAGTTGTATCACATGCTCATATAATGAGATTCGATGTTAAATTCATATTTGGGAAACCAACTAGTTACTATGGACACTTGAGTTAAGCATTTTTATAAGAAAGCTTTTAGTGGTGGATCGTAGATATGATATTAATGTGTGTGTAGGTTATAAAGTGTATCCTTAGGATTCTAAATGAGCAGTGGTGATTTTATCATAAGCTCCAATTGAGTGAATTGAACTTATATGTAAAGAAATTCTCAAATATTATACTTGTGTGAAGGTAATTGAAAATCTTAGTAAGAAGTGGCATATGAGGTTGGGTTAGTCTTTTGATTTTTGTTGGTATAACAGAATTTAAGGTGTCATATTGATGAAAAGGTTAACTTCGTGGTGATGACAAGGACTAACTAAGCTAGATGGTAATAAAGTTTTGTGATGGATTGTGATTGAGATACATCTATATAATAAAGATTTGTTGGTTAAACATATCTTTTTTATGGTAATGGCGACTACTGTGAGTATCTAAGATTAAGGTTTGCTACTATTGGTGAATATTGTGGTTGTACGGAAAATTGATGAAGGGCCTTGGACACAACTCGAACAAAATTAAAAGGGCTACCATCATAACAAGAAGAATTAGTTGAAGGTAATATATCTTTCAGAAAGAGGGAAAGACAAGGATATTTATTCTTATTGCAAAGGGCTAAAGATGTATCTTTAGAGAATGGATAATTGGGTTTAGAGACACGTGGTTTCATATTTTTTTTTCCTCTACTCATGGTGATAGTGTCACAAGTTCATCATATTGGTTAAAAAAAAAAAAGACTATTGAATAAGATTTGAGAAATGAGTGTATAAACGTTCAACTCGAGTGTTATGATAATTTTTATTTTTGTGTATGATTTTGATTTTGGCAATGAGTATGATTGATTTTTTTTGTGAAAGATATGATAATTTCGATGGAGAGGCGATCTATGATTATCTAAGCTACGTAAATTCATAAAAATCTTCAAGGTATGAGCTACTGTTGATAGATAAAGGGATTGGGTTATACAGTTGGATTCAAAATTCAAATTTTCATTGTGAGTTTAGGTTTGCGATAGTGTGTTTTGTGAAGGTATGAATTGCTAACATAAGATACCATCGATTGCATTTAGTATGAAGCATTTGGAAGGATTTAACAATAATTTGAGTATTAATTTTTTTTTTGTTATACCTAAGGGAATTTTCACGTTATGTTTTGCTTTGGAGGATAAGGGGAAAAACATATCATGGGTTGTTTGTTAAAGCATAAGATTTGTAAGCGAGTCAACCAAAGAAACAAGAGTTGATGCATTGAAGAGTTCAAGATACTCAAAATTTTGTGTCATAAGAAGAATTTAAGAGAAACAAAGGAATAAGACATCTCATATATAATTTTGGTTTGAAGTTGAAGGATGTAGGAATTTTCATATATAATATCTAATATGACTATGGATGTGAACTTGTTCGATATAGACTTACCATGAATTATCAGCAATTTTTATGAATATAGGGTTTTGATTTGGGTGAAAAACAGTGAGGGTATAAGATTATGTGCTCTTATGTGGAGCTAAATTGTTTCAAATTATGATAGGTAACTTATTTATGTCAAACGGTGTGGACCTACAGTTTTATATACTTAATGAGGACTTCTGGAGAGATCAAAATTACTTTGTTGATGGGACGTTACATAGGCATTTGATAGTGAGTAGAGGTTATGATCTTAAGGTATTCGAATTATTGGTGTGACAAAGAATTTCTTAAGTATTGGTATGAGGTATATGATGATTTTGAATATTAGTGAAAATTAGATAATCAAAAATTTCGTGGAATTGACATTTAGTGTGATTCAATGATTGTATCTCGATGGTAAAGTACTTTTATATATGAAATTAATGCTATTAGTCTTAAGTGTGAATTGTATTTTTCATGAAATGCTTAAATAGAAAGAGAGGGAGCAATAGTTTGAAAATTTTGGAGGCGATAATGTGTTTGTTAAGAAGAGCTTAATAGTAGTGACAATTTGAGAATAAGGTAAATAGCTGGTGCGACTATAAAGTTCTGTTAGTATTAAGAGTGTTCACCTTAGTGAAGTACTTTAAAGAGAATTTATGGTTTGATAAATATAAGTATGTGAGCAATTATAATAGAGACTAAATTGGTGATTGTGGGTAGCTAGAA
>NC_028640.1:1586805-1599644 GCF_001406875.1 Solanum pennellii
TATTTTGCTGATCTTCTGATTGCCTTTCTGCGGAACTTGTGACTGATCAATATTGAGCTTGTTATTGCGGATATGTAATTTGTTGAAGTATTGTTGTTGAGGATATGTAATTTGTTGAAGTGTTGTTGTTGAGGATATGTAAATTGTCTAAGTGTTGTTGTTGAGCTACGTGCTATGTAAACTGTGAGCTGTTAGGTTGGGTTGATTTTTACTGCAGGATGTAGTTGTGGAGGTTCGTTTGGGGGTGGTAGGAGTACCCGTATTTCATCCCCTTAGCTTGTGTTTAGAGGTTTACTTGCTGAGTACCGTGTGGTTTGGTACTCACCCCTTGCTTCTACAATTTTTTTTGTAGGTTATGAGCCTTGATTTTTGTTGTACTTGTCATTCTCTTCTTTTCCGAGGCTTCTTGGAGATTTGTGAGGTAGCTGTTTCCATCTCAGCAGACTTTCTTCTCCTTAATTATGATCTTGTTCTATTCTAGAAACAAGTTCATTTGAGACTTGAGTTTTCTTTTGAATCAATTGTAATATTTTAGAGGCTTGTACACGTGACTACCAGGTTTTGGGGGTTTTATTAAGTTACTTATATTTTATTTCGGCACTTTATTGTAATGTTTGAGTTTTAGGCTGACTTGTCTTGGTGGGATAAGACGAGTGCCATCACGTCCATTTTTGGATTGTGACAAGGTTATTGATATAATCCTTAGAAGCAACCACTACTATTAGTAGAAAAACTGTCTACATAACACCTAATAAAAAATGCTTCTTTTTTTTCCTTTTCAAAAAAGAAAATATTTTAGAATAACGAGAATTAAGATAACAGGTTCGTCAATAACTTTATGTGTAGATTTACTTTCTCGTGGGAGAGGCAGCTTTTAGTAAAAAAAGTGCTCTTTTCTTTTCAAAAAGTAATTATTATTTTAGAATATTAAATATAATTAGGATACAAAGTTCATCGATAATTTAATTGGATAAAAAAAACTAAAATATATGTCAGAAGTGGGATTTGAACCCACGCCCTCTTACGAAGACCAGAACTTGAGTCTGGCGCCTTAGACCACTCGGCCATCCTGACTTGATATTGAAATTTCACTCAAAATAAATTTTTATTTATTAATTCAGATGATAAGTAGGATCTTCACATTCTTTTTAAGCTGATTAAAAAAACACAATTATTTTTTTAAAAATACTTTTCTAAAATACTACTGAAATAAATGCACTTTTTATGTTAAGCAATTTTTAAAATTTGGGTAATTAGTAATATGGTAAAAAACAATTTTTAAAATAAGCAAATTTTAAAAAATTGATCAAATTATTAGTTATATAATTCAAGTAACACATGATTATTTATCATCCTAACATTAACGGATCTGTTGAGATTTTTAAATATAAGACGATTCTGACAAAAAGTTAGCAATTTGAGATAATTTGGAAAAGGGAAAAGTTATCTTGTTCTTTTAAAAAAATTAATTTGAACCATCAAATAATATCATATAAATTGAGGTTTTCTAAATGATTACGGATGGAAAAGTTAAGGTTACTAAGCAATTGATTGAAGCCGTTGATGAAGAGAAGAAATCAATTACCTGAGTCTTATGATCGATATTACTAGAGATTTAGAGGGTCACCTCCACAAGATTTAAATGATCGAAAATCTCATCGAAAATACCTCGATGCATCGGTTCCTATCGTGATATATATTTATTAACTTTGTTTGTGTGATGAATTTTAAAAATATTGGCTTGTCTTAAAGCATGTAAAATAAATAATATTGTGTTGTATGAAGTTCTAATTATTATAAGTAGGTCAAGATATTGTGGACTGTTGCAAGTTTTAAATTTTATCTATAGTACCACAATGTATTAATGTGTTTGTACTCATTCCAGTTTGTAATAATAAAATAATTTTGATAAATGAAAAATCGTAATTAATTGTTTTTTTCTCAAATTTGTATTTTTTTGAAAACATATGTTTTTGATGTGACATTGCGTTAAAGATACATGACTATATTCAGTGGCGGCTAATATAAGTTCCGATTTTTATTAAATTTAATATGTAAGATGAAAAATATGAATATTTATATCAAAATTATTAAATTTTTAACTTTTAATTATAAAAATATAACTGACGTAATGATTAATAAATAAAATATAAATATTAAACTCATCAAATTTGAATTTTATAGTCATACTTGAATGTAGTTAGGTCAAACACACGTTTAATGGAACGTATAAGAATGATGTTGAATATAGTATACCAGTTATGTTGATATTAGCAAAACTTGCATTAGCTATATTGAAATTATATTTCTTACGATATTTTACTTTGTGTATTAAAAATAATATGCATTGCATGATTTTCTAAAACTAATATTTGTTTACGAAAAATATCTTTCACAAATATTATGAAAAGAATGTGAAAAACATTTTAAAGACATTATGTCTTTCAACATGAGTAATGGCCTAGTCGGTCATTTTTAGAAATTTTCGTAAAATTATCGTTACCTCTTTCGTTATTGGTCCCGAGTCATTATTATATGAGTTTTGAAATTGGTTTCGAGTTTCAAGTTAAAAGTTGTGAATTTTAAGAATCTTCGAATTTGAAGAGCTAAAGTTGTAAAAAAGTGATTTTCGTATCTTTTAGAGTTTCGAGTGTCAGAATGAAATTCTGTTGATTTTATCAGTTCTGAATTGTGGAGATTGGTCTGAGGGAGTTGTCAGTTTTAGATTTGGAGTCTTTTTGAGTTTTTGAGGTCCTAAGCTAGAAATTTATTGAGATTTTAGCCTTTGGCTCGACTTTGCTCAACATTCGAAGTTCAAATGCTCGGATCGAGAAGAGTTTCGTTGAACCTTATTCGCATGCGAATTGACATTCACATGGCATTTAACAACTTTCGTTAATAAGAAGGGTACATTTGACCCAATAGTTTGACGGGAAGAGTAATTTTGAGTCAAAATATAATTTAAGGATAAATATGGCTATTTCGGATAGCTTAAGGGTATTTTTTATCATTTTCATGTTTAGTCTGTGTGGCAGTTGAACCCTATTGGCATGCAATGTGGTATCCATATGACGTTTAACAACTTCCGTTAATAAGAAGGATACTTTTGACCCAGTAGTATGACGGAAAGGATAGTTTTGAGCCGGAATATAATTTAAGCGTGTATTACGACTATTTCGATAGTTTAAAGGTATTATTAAACCTCTTCCGTAAAAAAAAATAAGCTCGTCTATAGTGACGTAAGTAAATGACAGTCAACTAAATATATTTCGTTGAGAAAATATCTGAGATATATAAATTATAAATTACTTTTCATGAATATATATTAATTCTTGAGTTCTTTTTATACAATTTCTAATTTCGTAATTTCTTATTCAAAAAGTCTTAACCCAAAATCAAAGTGATTGGACAATATATTGTCTTGCCAGCTTGTAGATCAATGATTATTTGGATGACTTAAATTTTGATTCGTCCAAAATAAAGCTAAGTTGATTTTTAATTTACTTCTTTATTATTTTTCATCCGATGTTCGATATTTATATATTGGAGTTCGATTGAATTCGAATTTGCATAGATAAGTTTCACTTTGAGGGGGCAAAGCGCTATCTTATAAAGGTGACTCCATACTTAAGGAGCTCGAACCTGAGACCTTTTGATTAAAGATAAAAAAGTACTTATCACTCTACCACAAGTCCACAAGTCCACGACCCTTATTGATAGCTAAGTTGCTTTAGTTGATTTTACTTTTTAACTACCTTCAACTTTTCTAATTCAATGGCGCTATGATTGTGTCCATCTCTAATTATTACTGCAAGTGACAACTCAATTTGCCTTATTGATCATTTGAACAAGGACAAATCAACTTATATGATTTTATAACTATTATCCGATATTTATATTGAAATCTGATTATTTTAGATTTATGATGTAAGAGCTCTCTATAAAAAAAAATTTATACCGTAAGTTCGAACGCAAAATTCCTGATTAAAGAAAGAGTAACATCATTTGATTTACCAATGTGGTACACTGGAGGGAGTGCTTCACCCTTAATCAGAAGTCTCGGGTTCGAACCCTGGGTATGGAGAAAATCATGTTGGGAGCGTCACCCCCGAATGGGCCCTGCGGTGCGCGATCCAGAATCTAGTCGGAGCTCCAATGTGAACTCTGGATGCCGATGGAAAACCAAAAAAAAAAAAACATCATTTGATTTTTTCTAAATTTTATCAAAAAATTTTATACCTTGAGTTCGAACAAAAAATTCCTGATTAAAAAAAGAGTAACATCATTTGGTTTACTAATTTTTGTCAATTTTTTTTTTTAGTGTATGGATTTTACTAAATTTTTTTTTTCCACATAAACAAATGAAAAGGACATTGATTTTCTTGTCTATAATTTTCTCTTCTTCCTTTGCCTATATTAGAAAATCTAAATGGACATTAACAATGATAATGTGAATAACCAACTAAGAATAAGCTTGAATGATATTTTTGGTATTAAAGTAAGTGATAGTTTGCTCCTAGGTTATGATTTGTTTTGACCCGTTCAATTTGACTTAATTTGCTCATTTTTTTACCTCTAGTTCATATCTACTATTTGTATTGCTATTTTGTGAATATTTACATATGTTTTGCGTCAAAAATATTGAATTTTGATGAAGTCAATATTGATCAACACTCTACATTTAATATAACAATTGAAATATTTTACAAAAATTATATATGTAGCAATAATAATACACATTTATGAGCATTTATAATCAAAACACTCGATATAATTACCGGCTAAAGATTTCATCGACTCTGAATAAAATGACATCACAAAGAGGATCCCAATTAATCTTACAAATTTGTTGCAATACTATAGTAGAGTCAAGTGGGCTAATCTGATGAATTAACAATAATACTTGGGCTGAGCCCAACCCAGAAAGCAAGACACATTTTCAGAAAAACTAATATAAGCACATAATTTTCCAGGGTGCATGACTAAAATCATATACCATTTTAAAAATTACGAAACTCTCTTTCGGATATATCTTTATCCTTTTATAGATACATCTTTCTCCTTTTAGATACATCTTTATTCCCTCTTGATATGTCCATCCCCTCTCAGATACATCCTTATCTCTTCTAGGATACATCCATATCCCCTCTCGGATACATCTCTATCCCCTTCTGACACATCTCTATCTCCCTTTTGATGTATCCCTCCCCTCTCGAATGTATTCATATACCCTCTTGGATACATCTCTTCCATTAATTGTATCATTCGCGATTCGTGAGTTATGTATTTGCAGGTTTCCTGATGTATTCGAAATCCTATAATTTTAGAGAATTTTTGTAATTTAGAAAAAAATAAAAATAGAATGTAATTAACTCTCGATACTGTGAAATTTTATGATTTTTTTTCTTTTGAAGAATAAGAGTTAGTCAATATTTGTTAGGGAAAACTGTATAATTAGACATACTTCACTATCATATATAATTATTATCTATACTTTTAAAATATTATGTATTTTACCACTAATTAAGAGTTACTTATGTATCTTAATCTTGGATAAATGTATTTTTTCTACCAGATATATACACAAAAGTAGGAAGAGAGGCGATCAAAATTGAAGAGGGAGGCAAACTTGATTCATATGTATCCTAGATATATGTGAATCACACTAAATACATGTCTGGGAATGGTGAGCGAGATGAGATCGAGGGAGGCAAGCGAGATTTGTTATGTATCCCAGATACATGCGAAAGAGGCAAATCTGTAACGACCCGCTTGGTTGTTTTGAAAACTAGGACTATTTTGACTCCTTTTGAATACTTAAAGGGGTATTTTTAAACTATTCGATAACTACGAGTATCTAGTTGATGAGAATTTATTAAATAATTAACATACAATTAGTAAAAAGGGCATATGTATAAATACTCCTTAAAATTTGACTCATATAATTAAATATATTAGTAGGTTATTTTAGAATATTGAAATAAAAGTTAAAAAAAAACCTATTGGAGACGAGCGAAACCAAATTGCTACAGCGGCATTGATTTCCAGGTAAACAATCCAAATTTGTAAAGGTTTATGTGTAATTGTATGGTACACTTGCATTAATATAATAAAATAAGATTTTGAGGGGATTAAATTGTAATGTATAGTCACTGTAATGTTTTCTTTTTTAAACTATAATGTGGCATATGATTTATTTGATAATGGCGGCCAATGATTGCTTAATCATTGGATTCAATTGGTTCTCATGCAATTATATGCATATTCCTTTACAAGTTAGACATTTGACAGTACAATTTGAAGAAAACGAAAAAAAAAGAACGTGGTCTGCATTATCGTATTCCTTGGTTTTCTTTATTAATTCTTATTTGTATTTATTTCATCAAATTATGATACTAGTTTTTGATATATTGAGATAGGTAATTAATTATTAGGTGTAATTTATATGATTTAGCATTGAAGCTAGGGTATTTGGAGAGGTTAAGGTTAAGTTCTTGGCTTGAAATTTAGCAATATGGAATCTTTGACATATAATTTATAACAAGAGTAAGAGCTGATTGGATATATGAGTAAGCTTTGGAGTTTAGGTTAGACATATAATAAATTGAGTACCTATGAACTCGCTTACTTACGAATATTGCATCATTGGTAGATCGTGAACGTTTCGAAATTTTGCAAAAAGGGAAGGAAGTACTTTGAGGATTCGTGGCACGAGTTCGGCACTTGAGGTATGTTAAGACTTTTAGACTTGTTGAAGGACGTTTTCCTAATTAAAGATTAAAAATGAAAATAGACAATGGAGTAAGGGGAAAAAAATGGTGGTCTCGTATCAATGGTGTGACGGGCATTGGTACGAGTACCGGTGTTATAAAAAGGAAAATTTCTATTATAGAATGTGGATTGAAATTTGAGAATGCCAAAGCATATGGGCATTAGCTGATATATTATTGACTTGAATTCCTTGTGTGATTGTGTTTTATTTATTTCACCCGTATAGTTGTGATAATTGAGGTGGTTATGTATTATGTTCATATTGATTGATTGAGATGCATCATCATCCCCTCTATTGAAATAATATTGTGCACATGCATAGACATGAGACTGAGTATAAGTTGGGCACGTGGAGATCGTCCGTGCTGGGGATGGTGAGATGTTAAGATTGTAATTTGGGCACGTGGAGACCGTCCGTGCGAAAATTGTTTGATATTATGATAGTGCGTTGAGATCGTCCGCACAGACACGTGGAGATCGTCCGTGTCGGTATATGGACCTCGCGAGTCCCCCATGGGTCATGAACTCTCGATGTATTTCCGAGGAGTATCATGTATATACGGTTGAGTGAGTACTGGGTATTCTGAGACATATCATTACATGGCATCATATTGCATTGCATTTCATCCCATCATTCATTCTTGATGACTATATGTTTCGTTTGGTGTTTGGAAAATATTAAATGTTGATTTCCTTTATTGATGAAACTAAAATAGTAAGTGTAATATATATATATACTTGTACAATCTAAGAATTTATTTTCTTATATAACTCCCGTCACTACTTCTTCGTTGTCGGTCAATGAGACATACTGGGTACACGTGGTTTCGTACTCATACTACGCTTGTTGCACTCTTTGTGGTGCAGATTCGATTCCGAGTAGGAGCACATCTCGTGGAGCAAATTGAGTCCGGCTTGAAGTTCTTGGAGTTGTGGTGAGCTGCTTGGCTGTTCCGTGGCCCACACCTCCCTCTATCTTTACGTATTCTGTTATTCAGTATTCAGACAGGATATCCCTTAAGTTAGATTTGTCATTTTAGTTTCAGACTTGCATCGTAATCTAGAAGCTCTTGTACTTAAGACACCAATTCTTGGGGTGATATATTTTATCTTCCGCATTTCGTACTTATAAGGAACCAAATGTTGGAGATTCTTGCTAAGTGTTAGTCTTTTTACTCATTTGTTGATTTAGTTGGGTTAATATGTTGGGTTGGCTTACCTATTGGTTGGGAACATAGGTGCCATCACGACTTGCAAATTTGGGTCGTGACAAAATCCAACCTACCCAATATGTTAGTTGCAATTAGGGGTGTTAAGTGGACGGGTTTTGTTAAAATTGAAGATGATAAAATGGATTTAAATAGAAATTGGGTTGGGTCCTGAATAGGGGTGTACAAAATCAAATTGAAAATCGAGTTGAATCGGAAAAAAAAAAACCCCGACTTGGCTTGGTTTGACTTGGTTTGGCGTTGGAAAAAAAACCGACTATATTTGGGTTGGTTTGGTTTCAAATAAAAAAACCAACCCCAGACCAAACCAACCCGACATTATATATATAATTTTAAAATTTTATTTTATATGTAAAAATACAAACTTTGATATAATTTTTAAATCTCTTATACTTTTTCATAGTTTGTATCTTTTAATATATTTATTTCATGTTTGAAAGTTAGAATTCTTAATGATCTAATAAAGATTATAGTCAATAAATGTTGGTAACTATATAAAGTTTAAATAAAAATCAAATTAATACTAATGAAAAAAGAAATCAATTCAACACTAAGAATGACAATAATATTGAATGTTTGTTTTTTTGTTTTACATAGATTTAGACAATTAAAATACATGATCAAATTTTACTTTCTTTTAATATTTAGTCATGTAACTAATACCTACTAAACTTATTTTAGTATGATTTAGTACTTTAAATTATGATCAATTTCATTATGACTTACTAATTTGCAATTTTTGTTTTACAAGATTTTTTTGTTGTTGGATATTTTAGTGTCATTAATCATATCATATTTTTTGTTATTTTCTTGAGAAATAACTTAGATAATTGAATTTTGGTAGGACTAAAGAAATATTTAAAGTACAAGGAAATCATATGTTTGTATGAATACTTTATCGAAAAAACCCGAAGTTGAAAAACCCGAGTTTTATTGGTTTGATTTGGTTTATAAATTCAAAAATTCGACACAAATGATTTGGTTTGATATTTGAAAAACCCGAAGCAACCCGATCATGTATACCCCGAGTCCCGACCCATCCAAGTATGAGTTGGGCTCAAATGGGCTAAACAACAAGTTGAGTTTTAACCGGCCCAATTTGATCCGATTAATCTCAACCATACTCCTGGACCCCTCAATTCCATATCTACTACTTAGTCAAGCCCTTATCTACTTCTATATCTTAGAACAACCATTCTCTCGTTTTATAGTCTTCAAATCTATGAAAAGAGGAAGTTAGGAGAGGATTCTAAATAATTCGATTGAGCTGAATAACAAAAAGAGAGAATATCTTTCTTAGCTAGCTTAGCTTGCCATAAACCTACAAGGAACAAGAGCCAGATCAAAGACATTCCTTTCCTTCTTTTATACCCCTATCTTCTTAGTTGCTCCTCTTTCTAGGGATCTAATGGCCGTAGACAGCTGACCCGGTAAATCATCTAACTTTGTGTAGCTGAAAGTTGCCAAATCGTATTGTTAATTTCAATCTCGACTCTAGAAAATTTAAGAAAAAAAGTTACTAGTGAATAGATAAATCTTAGAATATAAAATAGATAATGTTCCATGCTTCAATATAAGAACATACATTACATCAATGCAAATAAAGAGTCTTAAAACAAGTTGAAATTAGAAATAAAATTAGGCTTGAATTTCAAATGAAGATTCTTTTAAAATGGATTAAGGCTTGAATCGATTAAGATTGAATCCAATAAAATTATCTTGACCCCAACCCATAAAATTTTGAACTAGTTGGCCAAATTACCTATATTTGAGCTCATTTAAACACCCTTAGGCATGACCATAAAATAAATAGTACTAATTATTTCTCGAATAACTTATTAAACACCAAGCACCAACATGAATTGTGGTGCAAATATGAAATTGTTCTATCCTTGATAAAACGTTTTGAATTCAAACTCCGTGATTGAAGAAAATCATATCGGGAGTTACTCTCCAGAATAAACACTATAATATACAATTCGAATTTAACTGAGATTTTAATATGAACTTCAAACACCATAGTGAAGAAATAAAACACCAAGAAAAAATCAAAAGCAGCTAGTATTTGAGAATCGTCATTGTTGGGCTCGTGCATATCATCAATAGTTAATAATGTCTGCCATTTCACTATTATTAAATAATTTATTGATCTATTATAATCCTAACTAAAAAAATGAAAAGTATTTCATCAACATCTCTACTTCCACTAAAAAAAAAAGATGAAAATGATTTCTCCAACTAATTGCCTCAATTATCGTTTTATTTTATGCAAATGAACATTGTTAAGTCAATTATATTTTTTTATATAGTAATAAATTGAAGTGTCATTTTCTTGTTTATTTAGGGTAGTTAGCCCATATCTTGATATGTCGGAGCCATCTAGATATAATATTATATTTGGAAGAAAAAAAAATTATTTAGATAATTTTCCCTCTATTTTTTTTTAATTTTATTGTTTAATAGTATTTAGAAAATAACATTATAAAGATCTTCTTTTTGAAATTCGATGTCAAGATCTTGAGATTAAGGATAAGAGAATTGATCTTATCAACCACACTATATTTCTCGATAATGATAAACATGATATTAAGATATTAAACCAATAAAAAACGAAGGCGAATTCAATATTTGAATTTAATGTATAAATTTTTTTAATCTTTGATGTTTTATCAGCATTAATGAGTTTATTGAACTTTTAATATCATGGTTTTGAAATATAACAACTTTTTTTGGAATATAATATTTTTTTTAAATGTAGGAGTGATATAATTTTTTCCCATATTTATTTATGTTATATATAAATACTAGGTTCAATTATTTTATTTTTCCATAAATGTATGTCGTTAGGTCAACCATAAATATAATATCTGCCAAAAAATGGTTAAACCATACTGAAGTATTTAATATGTAGGGAATGGCACCTCCGTTTTGTCACATCATCGCTCAGGGGTGAAGCTAGAAATCAATATATTATTTTATCAAATTTAATAGCATTAATTGATTTTTTTATTGATATCGACAAATTTTTTAAAAAAATATTAAGCTATATTACACCTAATGTTTAAAAATTATAAAATCCAAATTTTAACCTTAAAATTCGACTTTTATATCATATTTATCATCGTTTAAATACATATAGCTACTACTATGATCCACGTTGACTCAGCACACTTCACAAAAATTTCCCTTTAGGTTATAGTTCCATATTTAGGCCAAAAATATAAGTACGATATTAATTAATGTTACGCCTTATGAAACATTTTATCTTTTTCGAAAGAACAATATGAACTTAAATGTGTGTTAGTTCTTTATCGTCTTGACATGTCCTTATCAATCTATCCTCAAAATATATATATCACATATAAGAAAACCTCAAAATATATATATCACATATAAGAAAAAATAATGTAACCAAAGTATCCACCTAAAAAAGGCAATAAATATGCAATATTAACATCGAATGTTAAAAATATTTTTTTTATTTATTTTTATCTTCTTCGTAGGAGTTCACACTCTTTCTGCTGCACTATGATAACTCGAACTCACAATCTTTAAAATTGAAAGTGAGGGATACTCGCTTGCTATTTGAGCAATTCCTTCTCGTAACTATTACAATTAGTTAATTATCAGTAATGATTATTTTTTTAGTAATAATCAATTAAATCCTCGCGTATACCACTCCTGAAAGTTCAAAGGTGCATAGTAGGATAATAACAACAAATCAAGTGAAATTCTACATAATCTAAAAAGTTTGAAAGAATGTACGCAAATATTATCACGATTGAAAATAATCTATTTTTGAAAGTTATATATATATATATATGGAAAAATTATAATATTGTTTCTCCATAGATTGAAGTTCTAAAAAAATTGAATGAATTTTTTAATTTCATTTACCAACTCCAACTAGTGTTAGAATAAATAATGTAAATCAATTATTGTGATGGACAACTTATGTCTGTGAATCATGTGGGATGATATTTTACAAATATGTCCACCGGCCACCACGAAATAGTATCTTTTTTTTTTTTTTTATAATAATTTTTTTAATTTTAATTTCTACATGATATATTTAAATGATAAAAATTAAAAGATATTTTACTATATTTAATGTATTTTTTAACTTAAAACAACATATTTAATCTGACAGAAAAAACTGAAATGACTAACAACTGTATGCGTCTTATCACATGGGGTTGCTCCTCCAATTGGGCCTTAGGTTGTGAATCGATATTAATCGAACTTTAATATGAACATTAACATATGGATCTGGAGGAACTCAAGAATTTTCTGTTGGAAGTAAAAAAGATTGGAGTAACATTACAAAGCATTATCTATGAACAGAGCTAAATTAAAATTTTAATTTTATAAATTCTGAATTTTATAATAACGATTTTAAGTGTTAATGATTGAGTTATAAATCCACATACGAACTATAATTGTATACTTGTTCAAGAAAATACATGATAGAGGACCTATGAAGGGTAAAGATAGCAAATTTTTAAAGTAGTTTGAATTTTTATATTATATTATAATGTATAGATATGAATAGATTAATTCTACTAGTGGATAAGATGAGTAGTGAATTGCATGCGTTTGAGTGCTATCCTATTTCTTTGCTTATTTACAAATTAATTATCAATTGGTAATAAAAATATATATGATGTAACGACCTGCTAGGTCGTTTTGAGAACTAGGACTAGTTTGACTCCTTTTGGAAAATTAAAGGGGGATATTTTAACTATTCGGTAACTACGAGTGCCTAATTGAGGAAATTTTTATTAAATTAGTATATAGTTAATAGTTAGTGGGTCATATATATAATTAATTTAATACCTT
>NC_028640.1:1608197-1634761 GCF_001406875.1 Solanum pennellii
ATATATATATATATACTTGTACAATCTAAGAATTTATTTTCTTATATAACTCCCGTCACTACTTCTTCGTTGTCGGTCAATGAGACATACTGGGTACACGTGGTTTCGTACTCATACTACGCTTGTTGCACTCTTTGTGGTGCAGATTCGATTCCGAGTAGGAGCACATCTCGTGGAGCAAATTGAGTCCGGCTTGAAGTTCTTGGAGTTGTGGTGAGCTGCTTGGCTGTTCTGTGGCCCACACCTCCCTCTATCTTTTAATTGTTCTGTTATTAGTATTCAAACAGGATATCCCTTATGTTAGATTTGTCATTTAGTTTCAGACTTGCTTCGAATTTTAGAAGCTCTTGTACTAAGACACCAATTCTTGGGGTGATGTATTTTATCTTCCGCATTTCGTACTTATAAGGAATTCAATGTTGGAGATTCTTGCTAAGCGTTGGTCTTTTTTTTTTTTACTCATTTGTTGGTTTAGTTGGGTTAATAAGTTGAGTTGGCTTACCTATTGGTTGGGAACATAGGTGCCATCACGACTTGCAAAAATTTGGGTCGTGACATATAGTTACCAAAAAAATAAAATAATTGGTCACATGATAAGTTTAGATATTCTATAGTTTATTGATAATATAACTCAAAGGGCCTAATCGAAATTTTGTTTGAACCTTCAAGTACTTGAGTGAGTTTTTACAGTATTTATTTATATAATATACATTTTTTAATATTCGATATGATATTTTGGTACTTATAAAAAATATAAAAATATTAAATATGATATATAAGTATATAATTACATATACAATTAATGTGTATTATTAAAATGCTGATAAATTAATTAATTAGTATTTATAGAGAATTGATTATTTTAGATGCTGAAATTTCAATTATTCTATTTGATTGAAATATCTTTCCTGAATGATTAACGAATAAAATTGTTATTCATTTGAAATGAGAATTTTCATTAAAAAAAAAAAAGGAAAGAAAAATGAAATCAAACAATTTTTGATTGTCAATTTATTATACAACAAAATATTAAAATCAAACTACCCTATTTAAATTGATATATCACTTTTGTGTAGGTAATTAACTAAGGAAATTATTTACACTTTATTTTGAATATTCCTATATATAATATATAAGGTGTTAATACTTGTAGTATGAAAAATAGAAACATTTCTAAGAAGTTAAAGCCGAATAAATTATAATTATAAATTTATTATTTAAAAAAATTAAAATCAAACTTAAAACTACCAAAAGATATTATATAGTACTTAATTATTTAAATATTTTAAAAATTAAAAATATTTAAAATCAAATTTTTTAATACGTATCATGCTCACCTCTATGCACGTAAAGCATCTTCCTAGTAATCACCATAATTAATATCCATTATTGCTCTCGAAAATATGTCCCACTTTTTCGAATCCATATATATATATATATATATATATATATATATATATAATCGATTATTTTTTGTTCATTTAAAAAAAAAATTATTGTCTATATTAATTATTTCCTTTTTTAAAATTTATATATCATAATTAATATCCATTATTGCTCTCGAAAACATGTCCCATTGTGAAATAATTCAGATCCACAAAGAAGAAAAACAAAAATATTCTTTTTTATATTGGTCATTCTGACGTATTTCTATATATATTTAATCATTTATTTTTATCCAATATTTTAAAAATAAAATATCTCTTCTATAGAAAAATTGATTTTGTTTTCTATATTAGTATATTATTTTCTTTATTTTTATTTATATATCGTAGTTATTAAAAATAATTACAGAATTATAATTACCATTATTGCTCTCGAAAACAAGTCCTATTGGTGAAATAACTTTTGTTTTCAAATCCATAAAGAAGAAAAGCAAAATTAATTTTATTATTCTGTCATCCTGACATATATATATTTAATCGATAATTCAGTGTTCATTTTAATTTATTTATTCAATATTTAAACAATATATTTTATTGTCTATATTAATTATTCCCTTCATTTTTATTTATATATCATTCTTAGATGTATCTTGCTTATAAGAGTCCCTTTTTGTTTCCTAATAATAGATTTAGAGAATTAATATGTATAAGATATTTAGTATATTTCTGTTTTTAATAATTATTTTTAAATTACATACATTTAATAGATATTTAAATATTATTATTCTTTCATATTTAATTGTATAAATTATGTTTTGGTTTTTATTATCAAAATGACTCATACAAACAAAAAATTATGGTAATATTTTTTTAATTATTCCAACATAACCTTATATATGCCTAAAAAGGTAAAAGTATTCATTACCCCCCGAACTTGAAGCTTTTTATTCGGTGTACACTTAAACTTTATTTTGTTTGAATTACCCCCCCCCCCGAACTTATTTATTCATCCAACGCGTGCACCTTTTCTGTCTACCTGGCGTAGAAATTGAAATCACACTCTACTAGGCGCGTGAGGGAGTGATTTTTTGCCACGTCATAAAGCTACAACAGTAAAAAAAAAATGTAAAATCTCTATTTTTTTTAATATTGACCGGCCGCAGACGACATCACCGTCGTCGTCGTCGTCATCACCATTATTGAAGCCCAATGGCCAGTTCTTCGGGTAGCAGAGTTTTTTCTCATCGTTGAAAATGGATAAGGATTCCGATTCAGTTGATTGAGCAAGGTGAGAGGAGATGGAGTGTTATGTGAGCTGGAAGAAACCGTGTTGTTTTGCAGCGGAAAGGAAGTTAGAGTGAAGAATTGATTTTGCATCGGAAAGAGAGATGAGAAGAGGAGATATTGTGGTTGGTGGTGGAAATTGACGGCAACCGGAAAAGGAGTTGGAATATGATATTTATTTTTTGTCATTTTAATTTATCTAGGTGGCTATTATTCATCTAGGTGAAAATTCACATCATCACTATTTTTGCCAGCTAATGCACGTGTGTAGTCATACTAGGAGCAACAAACAAAAAGGTGTACGTAATAGTGGAATAAACAAGTTTGAGGGAGTAAATAAAACAGAATATAGTTTAAGCGTACACCAAATAAAAAGCTTCAAGTTCAGGAGGGTGATGAATACTTTAGCCGCCTAAAAACTATTTCTTACTTCATAAATAAAGACTTACTTGATCTATTAGTAAATTCATAATTTTAATTAAAAAAAGGTCAAAGTATCATAATATTAAAAAATTTAAAATAGATTTAGGTTGCTAATTTAGAGAGTAAGGTATCTAAATTTATTAATTCAGACTAAAGAAGAAATGCCAACTTTTTAAAGATATTTCGATGTATTTTATTTTAAAAATCGCAAAATTTATTTTTTATTTATATTTTGTTAAACTTTGGTATCAAGTTATCAATAATCTTTTAGAATAATTATTCTAATTACGATTTAACAATAACAAATCAATTGGTCAACTAGCAATCACGAGACAGCTAGATTATAAAAATAAAATAAAATAAAATAGGACAATGACCTACTATATGGGGTCAATCCCAATAAAAACTGAAAAACATGATCCATTTTATTAGCTCAAAATAGATACTCTTTTTATTTTCATTTTTGGAAAGTAAAATATAATTTTCCCTCAGTTTATATTTATTTGTTATTTATTTTAAAAATAAAATTTTATTTTACTTATCACTTTTTCTATATTAAAACAAGACAGTTTTTTTTTAAAAATATGTATATAAATAATTACTTCCTTAAGAGTATACCAAGTTAAACGGTCACACGTAAAAATAAAGTAGGAAGTGTTTTTGTTAACTTATTCTTAATATAAATATATTTGAATAAAGTGTATGACTTAGTAATTTTTTATTAAATAAAATCTTCTTTATTTAAATGAATTTCAAATTAAAAAGTATCATTGATATCTTTTTTGTTATGTAAAATATTATTTATTGCAGAACAAAATAAAAATATAAAAATAACATTTGTTATAAAATAGTAAATATATTTGAATAAAGTGTATGACTTAGTAATTTTTTATTAAATAAAATCTTCTTTATTTAAATGAATTTCAAATTAAAAAGTTATCATTGATATCTTTTTCGTTATGTAAAATATTATTTGTTGCAAAACAAAATAAAAATAACATTTGTTGTAAAATAGAGGAGAAGTATATAAAAGTAATTGCTTCCAAGTCAGGATAGATATAGCTGTTTTTGTATCGACGACTATATATATTATACATTATAAATATATAGAGAAAAGCAAATGCATAAAATAAGGAAATTATATTTTTAAAAAAATAATGATATATAACGCAACTTTGTATCTTTGGGTTTTCATTATTTTTTATAAGATTTTTTTTCTAATATATTTTTTTTAAATCAATTTCGATATACTTTATTTGAGTCAGAGGCGTATTTAGGATTTTGATAAGATGATGGATATAAAAAAGGCTGATCTATGATATAAATTAGATCGGCTTGACATTTAGTTTTTTATTATCGAAAATCATTAAATTTTAAAATATATATATACACACACCAATTATCACTTAGAGAAGTGTTATTTAATTTTTTAGAAGGAAAAATAAAACAAGATAAATAAAATTAAAAAATTTGTTACCTCGCAGAAAGAGGTGCACCTAGGTATAATCGCATTATGTGATACTTCAAATGTGGGTTCACACATCTATATTTCAATATTTTTTTTAAAAAATGTAACACCACTATATATGATCTCGGAAAATCTCGGTGACCCCTCTTAGATACGCCTCTGATCTGAGTCGAGCGTGTATTATTTATTTTTAAAAGATAAATCAGGGAAATGGAGGACATTACGGAGTGGAAAACTGAACACTTACAAAAAAGTTTAGATAATCAACTACCGTTAAGATTTTCAATTGTTGTTATATTTATATTATAAGAAGAAAAATATACATATAATATTTTTTTTATGGTGTAGACATATTGCCCAACTATAAAAGGACATAGAGATTCATGTTAATAATGAACCACACACACATCATTTTTGTAAGATAATATTTGAGAGAGAGTGAAGAAAATGAGTCTTGAAGGGAAGTTGGTTTCAGAGATAAATATAAAGTGTGATGGAGATGTATTTCATGAGATTTTTAGGCATAGACCACATCATATTTCAACTATGAGTAATGATAAAGTACAAAATGTGGATATTCATGAAGGTGAATGGGGTACTGTTGGATCTGTCATTTTTTGGAATTTTACCCATGGTAAGCCACCACCACTTTATTATACCACTACAACTTCTTTGTTATATCGATAAAAAGTGGATTCAGATTTTAAAATTTGTAAAATTCTATAACGATCTTGAGTTAACATAACATAATATTCTTATAACTTAAGTTCGTAATCATTTATTTATAAATACTTTTTAGATTTTTAATATCGAAGATAGCTAATTTTTGAAATTGAATTATATTCATTTAACAAATAGGAATAAGGATAATTTGAATAAAAGTCATTAAGTATATGGTCTAAAATAAGTATGGTTTAAGGTTTTCAACACATTTATTATAAAAAAAAAAATAATTAATGAGTGGTGATCATAAATAAAGATGCATGGATTTAGAATTTAAATATATATTCAAATGATTAGCTTTTTAGCCTTCAATGTATTATATTTTTTAAGTTATTATTTCAGATCTATAATATTTATTTCAAATTTAGTAAATATTTATACGTAGATTTAAAATTTATATTGAAAATACTCGATTCAGATGAATCGGATGCCACATCGCTGCATCCCCATGTGATCACAAGGATTATTTGAATAAATTAACCTTATTATTCCTCAAAGTACTCTTTTATCTCTCCATGGGCTTTTAGATCAGTGAAAAGGGTTGAGTTTACGAAAATAATTATTTTTTTTTATTTTAATATGTTTATGTGGTTTGATTTGATTCAGAGTTTAAAAGGTGTATGATTTTTTCTAAAATTTTACGGTGTCAAACTAAAGATACGTAAAATATTAATCAAATATCTTTTAATTTTGTAATTTTAAATATGTCATGTGAAAAATTAAAATTAAAGAAATAAAAGAAAACATCATTTTAAAACAGACCAAAAAAAGAGAACACAAATAAATTTAAATGGAGGTAACAATGTTTTCTTGATTTAGAGACACTTAATTTGAACTATATTGATTTTGGATAAAACAATACTTAATTCAATTAAATAGAGTACTTTTTACACATTAAAGATTTGTGTAAATAATTCATAATTTAAAGTCTCAATAAGTATATAATTTGTTATATACACTATTTTAAAAAATTGCTAACTAAAGCTTTTGTGTATTTTTTATATTATAGATGGGAAAGAAAAGGTTGCAAAGGAAATAATTGAAGAAATAGATGAAGAAAAGAAGCTTGTTAAATTCAAGGTGATTGGAGGAGATATATTGGATTATTACAAATCATTTTACCTCACTGTTCATGTTGAAACAAAGGGTGAAGACAATTTAGTTACTTGGATTTTGGAATATGAGAAGTTGAATGAAGATATTGAAGATCCTCACACATTGATGAAATTTTGTCTTGATGTTACAAAAGATATTGAAACTCATCACCTAACAGGAAAGTTAGTTTCTGAGATAAATATCAAGTCAGATGGAGATGTGTTTCATGAGATATTTAGGTATAGACCACATCATATTTCTAGTATGTCACCAAGTTATATACAAAATGTGGATATTCATGAAGGTGAATGGGGCACTGTTGGTTCTGTTATCTTTTGGAACTTCACTCATGGTAAGCCTATATCCTACCTATTCTTTATTCTTTGTCATTCGATGTTTGATATATACTTACTGACTCAGTTGATCTAGATTCGTGATGCGTATGGTCCATTAAAGAGAAAATGTTTCTGTTTCCTCCGTTTCATGAAGTTTTGAGTTCGAAATCCATAATATGCATTTTAAGTTTATCGTACTATATCCTAGCTACTCTTTATTCTGTGTCATTCGATGTTCGATATATACTTACTGACTCAGTTGATCTTTATTCGTGATGCGTATGGTCCATTAAAGAAAAATGTTTCTGTTTCCTCCGTTTCACGAAGTTTTGAGTTCGAAATCCATGATATGCATTTTAAGTTTATCATACTATATTTTTTTTGTTTTGTTTCAATTTATGTGAAATCGTTTAGCTGAATATAAAATTTAGGGAAAAAAAGATAACTTTTTAAGTTTGTGATTTGCGATAAATTTTATATATCATGATGAACTAAAAAAATTGAAAGTTAAATTGTTTATAAAAATATACTATTCAATAATTGGAGATATGGAAGTAAAGTTTTTATAATGTTCCAATACTCAGTACATGTTTTTGTCTTAATTAAACAATAGGTCATAGTCTAATCTTATGAAAGCTTAGACATGTCAAAATTTATAATCACATATATAAAAATAATTTTTTTTTTTTTTGGATTTGATTGGTTAGATATATATAAATCTGATAATTAAATGAAGAGTAAAACTTTGGTTGGTTTGATTAGGTAACTAAATAATAAACAAATAAAAAGTGCTGATTTTGGATTGGACATAATGGATTGCCACAGCTGGTTAGATATAGACGTGATAACAAAATAATAAACAAATAAAAAGAGATTTTGTCATTATTTGGCTAATAGTGTTTATTCTTACAATTAGTTATTATTTGACAAATATTTAACGAATATTTCAAACTTTCAAATATTAATTTTTTCAGTATTTAGGTCAAATTTCATTATTTGGATCTTTTGAAAATTAAAATTTTACACCAAACTTTTATCTTTTATAAAACACTCTCTATGATAGTTGTTTGCGTCGTATTACATAATTTTTTACGTGAACACGAAAGTAGTGATGATATATTCTTTAATAAATATGAAAGTGATGATATGGTTGTTGATGAAAATGATGAACAATCGACTCAGGGTAACAAAGTAATATGTTTTGCCTACTTCATGATGTATGGAATGATGCTTGTCGCACTCACTTCAAACTACCACATTACTCTAGTGTCATGGCACTACTTGTTATTTGTTGCAACGAAGATCTAATTGACTTGTAATACAAACCTGTGGTTAGTTCTGATAGTTTTTAAAACTGATGGATATAAATCATATTTTTCTAAAAAAGTAAAATATATTTCCCAAATACTATGACCAAACAAATGGTCAAATGCTAGCTAAATTGTGACAGGTTATTTAACTTAAATTGACATGTTCGATCCATTAATCCCATCAAATTTTCTATGATTTACGCTTTTATATGTGTTAGCGGAAACGTGAAACTAAAGAACAAGGAAGAACAACAATATTTAACGTGGTTCGGATCAAAATGATCCTACGTCCACCAAAGAACAACTGCACCAATATTTATTTCACTATACAAAGAATATAAGTGAAATACTACAAGAGAGAGAACACAATGCCTTAGAAGGTGAGAAGGCAAGTGAAAGGATGATTTGAAAATGAATTAAGAGCTACCTATTTATAGGAATAAATTCATCCTATTGATGTCATCCATGACATCGCTATGTGTCAAAATTGTCAAGGTTAAGATAGCAAACCATTTTATGGTTTGCCTAACTTTTACCTACCAAGATACAATCTTTGACTTGTATTTTGTACTAATTATCTTCCTACCAAATATTCATATTAATTCATCTTCCATTTAGTTTGATTCCACAAGAACCAAAACCAACTCTTTCAATATGTTTATTAATTTGAACCATTTTAACTCGTTCAGATTCAATTCAATACTCTCATTTGATAAAGGGAATTAGTAATACTAAATTCTTACTATATATCTTTGTTTGTAGATGGGAAAGAGAAGGTGGCAAAGGAAGTAATTGAAGAAATAGATGAAGAAAAGAAGTTGGTTAAATTTAAAGTGATTGGAGGAGATATATTGGAGGCTTATAATTCATTTTATCTCACTGTTCATGTTGAAACAAAAGGTGAAGATAACTTAGTTACTTGGATCTTGGAATATGAAAAGAAGAATTGTAATGTGCCAGATCCACACACTTTAATGGAATTCTGCCTCAATGTCACAAAAGATATTGAGACTCACCATCTCAATTGATATATAAATTCATATATGTTGCTCGGACTTTTAAAAAATATATCGATAATTGTAATATTATTCTATGTGTGACGATATTTTTAAAAAGTACGAGCAATATGTGGTGAATGCTTGGAACTGAGATATGGTGTCTCAAGTCTTTTAATAATGTGTGGTGTTATTAATGAGTGTGCTTTGAAATGTAAACTATATGTACCAAGAATAAAATAAAATAGGGCAAAATGAGTGACTGTAATTTCTAATATATATATTTTGTTTGAGATTGAAAAACAGCTTGTATTTTTTAATATTGCTATTGTATTTTTTTCTATAGTTGATTTTTATATACTTTAGTTGAGCAAATAGTTGATTAGAAATAATATTTATTTTCATAAGATTAGGATAAGTGTAAGATTTGTGAATATATTATATATCTTGATTCCACTTATGAGATTACATTATATATACTATCTATATTAGAACTTCAATATCTGAATTCATATTGCGTACAAAAGAAAATGGCTCTTACAGTTAAGACTTTCCTTATTTACTTATTCAGATCTTAATATTTATCATCGCTAATTAAAAACGAAAGAATCTTATCAACTTGCCATATCCTTCAAAGAAATAATATTTTTCTAAAAAATTAAAAGATTGGTTTTTGGGAATTGTGTTTTTTTACTTTGTTTCTGGAAAGTAATAAGCAAATATTTCTCAACCATATTTTATATACAATGTCAGTTATATACATTATATAGCAATATGTCAGGCATTATTCTTTTATAACATTATATTTTATATATATTATATGCTTACATAGTACCAGCCATTTTATACTAATGGACTTCAAAATAAGGGGGAAAGAAAAATTAAAATACATAGATATTTTTAAGAAATTATTAAAATTTCATGTCATTTTTTTAAAAAAGTTTTTTGTGTTCAAGTAAAGCTCTTTAAATCATAATGTTTATTTTGTAGGCTTGCCCTTTCGCAAATAGAGTCAGAATAAAACGTCTATAATAAAAAGATATTATATTTATTTTTGATTTGATACACTTTTATTGAGTATTATTACTTTCTCTTCAACCATAATACTATTAGTTGATTAGATAATCGAACACAATGATTTTAATTTATTACAACAAAAAATAGTAAAAATAGTATGGCCATTATATTACATATAGCATGTGGCAAATACCAAACTAGTGTTTTACACATTTATCAATTAGAATGACCTAATACAAGGCTCATTCTATAACACTTATACATTATTATAAAATTTACTAATAAAAATTATAGATTATGCAATATAGAATGCATCCTCAGATAATATTTTAGGAATCACCTCAATTTGCAATTTTACTTCACCACACTCCACATTTTGCAACATAAGTGTCATGTCTTGGATCAATTTGCCATTTTCCCATATGATGCAACTTTCCTTAGCTAAGCAATTGTCTCTATTTGGCTGAACTTTGTCAACTTTGACACCATTTGGAAGGTCTTGATGATAACTCATTTCCAATGCTTTGAGATATGGTTTGATGTCTATCTTTGCTTCACCTATTTTGTCATCTTTACTAAATGTATCTTTGTCATACACAGTCTGAAAATATCATAATCATCATATTAAATAATTATATATATCGAGAAATATTAGTAGCTCTGTTGGTTGACTAATTAAATTTTACCTTCACTACAATAAATAAGACATTGACGTACGTAATACATAAACATGACATCAGCTAACAATTACGGCTTTTAACTTTGAATGTGCACAAGTAGACACTTAAACTTTCATAAAATTGAACAAATATACACACATTAGTCCTACATGTCACACTGAAAATTTTGTGTCCTACGTGGCGTCCTACTTGTTCAATTTTATACAAGTTTAATGCCTACTTGTGTAGATTCAATGTTTGAAGGCGTAGTTATCCTTCGAAGTCAAATTGAGGATCATGTTTATGTATTACGCCTGTCTATTCACATAAAAATATTTAGCTACAATAAGCTTAATTAGTTTCATTGAAGAATAATATTAAGAGAGAGTACTCACCAAACCAATTTGAACATTTGGATATTTGAGTGCAAGTGTCAATTCATCATCCCAGACAGGGTTGCAGTTGTTCTTCTTACAACTAGTCTTCACTTTCTATAAGTCAATTACAAAACATCAGTACAAAATAACAAATATTCTTTAGATTTTGACATAATGAAACACAAAAAGAGGTATTTATGATTTAAAGTTTATGAATTTTGGATTTAGAACGAGATAGTTTTTTGATAATATACTTCATTCCAGTTTTTGTGAATATAGTTGGACATATGTGTCCTGTTAGCATGAGTTCAATATCTGTTTTTTTTTTGGTCTTAATTTATGTGATATAAATAGAATTTAGAGAATCAATTAAATTTTAATATGATTTTTAAATATTTAAGTTGTTAATTATCGTGATTTATAGTACTTTTACATAATTTTAAATAATATATGTTATTCCCCTTTGTCCTAATATATGTATAACATAAAGAATTTCAAAAGTCAATCAAATATTGTTAATCATTGAGATTTACAATACTTTTTAAGTGATTTTCAAATTAAATAGTATATATTACTTCTTTTGTCCCATTTTATATTGATACCTATAGATTAATTTCAAAACTTAGTCGAACTTTTTATATTGTTTTTTAAATATTTAAGTTTGTCAATTATTATAATTTATAATACTTTTTATATAATTTTTAATTTTATATATATATAAAAGAGAAACAAATTAAAATGAAAGAATCACTAATAAAATTACACAAACATGATAGATTCTCATCTCAGGTTAATCAATTTAATGATCGACTTCCTCTTATAATATTGTAAATTTTACTAGACAATGGAATGTTAAAAAAAAGATTTTTTAAAAGAACTTATGGTAATAAATATTTATATGTCTATAAATAATTTCATTAAAGTAAGATGCATGGTACTTTATTACTAAATATAAAAATTATTATATTTAAATGGACTTAAAAAAAAAGAGCGACATAATTAATTAGACAAAGAGAGTATATAAGCGAACTTTTTAGAAACTTCTTTAAACATAAAAACACATAGTCTAAGACCAAATTGTTGGTTTTGTAACAAGTTCTAAGATATAAAAGCGAGATTTTCTAAAATGATAAAAGTCTTAAATGATCAATAATCATAACTAATGATAGTAACATTCTTCATATAAAAATATAAAAGCTCGATCAGTTATATTATCAAAAAATCTATTTCAGATATGCCTCTAAAAGACGATATATTCAATCATTCAATATGATTAAACTCATAAAATATGCACAAAACATGTACCTGATCACCCATGGTAACAACAACATAAGGATCACTATGAAATATATCCTTGAGTGGTAAATTGATGCCTTTGTGTACCCTAATTTTAACAAGTCCCAACATCTTTAAAAAAAAAATTGAAAATTTTTCAACTTAATTGGTTTATGTGCCAAAACAATATATCAATATGGCCTTAGAAAATGACTTTCATTTATTGATTTATTCTTTTTATCACTTCAGAATAATTCTAGCATTTAATTAGAATTTCAAAAAGAAAAAGGAAAATGAGAATTTATACCATAGGTCAAATTATTCACCTTTAAAAGAATCTCTCACTTTCTACTTTAATTTTTTTTATTAATAGTTTTAGCTGAATTAACTTTTTTTTAAAAAAATTTATAATCGATCACTACTTTATAACTAAATGAAAATGATATGAATTTTTGTTATTTAATTATTAAATTTTATTCATAATTAATTCCTAATTATTTTGTAATAGTGTGTTCATAGAGAATCTAATAACTTTCTAGAGTTATTCTGAATAATGTCCTTGGCTAGGTTAGCTTTATTCCAAAGTTCACATCTTTTATTAAATGAAAAAAAATGAAACATGCCATCGAATTATTATAAATAAATTATTTATATCGATCATTGTTAAAGAAATAGGTTTATCTATGCTATTGCCTTTAATTAAATATTTAATTAAATTAAAATTAAATATGAACTGATTTAAATAAAATTCAATTCACCAATAGAATAGTATCCAACACGATTCAAGCATTATTCATTATTTAGATATTTAATATAATTATCAGTAAATAATACATTTACTGACCTTGTTCCCCAATATACTATCAAATATCACACTGATCACCAGTAATATTAGGTTATTATTATGAACCACAAAATAAAATTAAAGTAAGATCACCATAGACACAAAATATTAGTTTAAAAATACATGTAACGCCGAAGAAACACAAATAACTGATGATATATAGAAAAATCACATAAATATATATCTTCCAAAAGGGAAGCTTCAAAATATTCTAGCGCAATATATAAAAAAGCATACACATATGTATTATATGGTCACATTACATCTTAGTGTTAAAAATTTAACAATGTTGCTTCAACGAAGCAAATATGATTTTATACGCCTCGCGCTCAAGGCTTTTTAGGTACTTGAGGGATTTCTAGCTTTGGCAAAGTTGGTAATTCAGGCTTAGGAATAACAGGTATCTCGAGTTTTGGCAATGCTGGAAGTTCGGGCTTTGGCAATGTTGGTAACTCGGGCTTTGAGATTTTTGGCAATTCGGGCTTTGGTAGAGTTGGTAGCTCAGGTTTTGGAATTACAGGGAACTCGGACTTAGGCAAAGTTGGAATTTCAGGTAAATTTGACAATTCAGGCTTAGGAAGCTCAGGCAGAGTTATTTCAAGAAGATGACGAGCGTCTGCTTGAATTACATAATCACTCGTTAAAAACAAAGTGACAAACAATAACAAGAAGAAAGATGGGTTGTAGTAATAAGCCATATTTGTTGAAAGGTGATAAATGCTTCAAGACTAGTAATTTATGCTTTGATTGATTATGCTTTATGTTTCACTTCAAACAAGTTATATAGAATTTAAAAATTGGAGAATTAGGCTTTGGTAGGAAAAATTGTGTGTTAGTTCATCTTCTCAACAATAAATTTACTTATATAACATATTTTATGTAAATATTCCTATTCAACACATAATAAAAAGTCTTCAAGTAGGTAATCTAAATAGAGAACTTACTTTCCTTTAAAATTAGACAAAGATTAAATTGAATAAAATGACATACCATAACTAGATTATGTACAATAATAGTAAAGATAACTAATGACAATATTCATGTTATGTACCTAGTTATTGTCGTATACTACCTTGAGGCCGGACAAAGAAATTCGTAAACTTCAAATTTTAACATTATGTAAAGGTTAATGTATATAATATATATATATATATGTATTCTTCAAATATAAGATTATTTATTTTACACGCTAGCTAGTACTAGCCAATATTTTCAAATACTCATTATTTGACTTTATTGGCTAAATTAAAGTAAATATTTCAATAATTTAATTTTCTTTCTCCAATTTATATCTACTTGCTTAGTTTCCTTTGCCTAATATCTATATTGGACCATGCCTATTGCGTTAGCGAAACTATTATATGAGTTATGGTAGTCATATAATAATGTCCTTTCAAACATTTGTGGGGGCGGTGCAGGTTGAGCCTAACCTGCTATATTTTTAATACGCCTCGCACCACCCCGCATAACATTTTTTACATTTTTAACCCGTTCCATTCTGTCACGTAGGAGTTTACAAAATCGAACCGAAAATCAAATCAAATCGCAAATCGAGTTAACCCGTAAAAAAATTCGACTAGTGGTTTGGTTTGACTTGGTTTGGTATTGAAAAAAATCCGACTATATTCAGGTTGATTTGATTTTAACTAAAAAAACAACCCGAGACCAAACCAACCTGACATTATATATGTTGTTTTAAAATTTATTTTATACATAAAAATATTTATTTTGACATTATTTTAAAATATTTCTTGTGGTATTCCATAGTTTTATCTTTTAAAATATTATTTCAAGTTTAAAACTTACAATTCAGAATGGTCCAATAAAGATTATAGTTCATAGATGTTGATGATTATAATAAAACTTAAATCAAAATCAAATTAATACTTATGCAAAAAGAAAATCAATTCAACACTAAAAATGACATAATATTGAATATTTATTCTTTAATTTTACATTGATTTAGATAATTAAAATATATAATCTAATTTTAATTTTCCTTAAAATATATAATCAATTCAACACTAAGTATCAATATATGTACTTTGAATTTTAATACTCCATTTCTTTTTTATAAAGTGGTGTGCAGTTCCGGTCTTGAACCAAATGATTGGGAAATTTGTAACATAAGATAAATTTAAGCTAACATAAAAAAGTTGATTTGATTGACAATATTTCTCTCTAAATTTATTCAGATGATATGCTAATTTATGCAGCCGAGTCATGCGAGTACCATGTTACAACAACAAAAAAGTCTTTAATGATAATTAATCAATGATAATAATTAAGTATTATTGAATATATTTTTTAGAAACAGTTAGCATTCTTTGTAAATGTGGCAATTCAGGCTTAAAAAACTCGAGCAAAATTATTTCAAGAAGATGGCACGCATCTGCTAGATTTATGTAGTTGTTTGTTAAAAAAAAAGGCACAATTAATAACAAAGTAAAAAGATGAGTTGTAGTGATTATAATCCATTATTGAAAGGTGATAAATGCTTCATGTTTCACTTCAAATTATATAGATGTGTTGTGGAAAATTAAAATTAGAAAATTAGGCTTTAGTAGTAAAATTAATTGTGTTAGTTCATCTTCTCAACAATATCCTCCTAATTTAATCTGTCAATAAATTTCCTTGTGTAACATATTTTATGTAGATATTGCTACAAGGTCAACACATAAGAAAAGTCTCCCTACATAGGTAATCTAAAATTAGACAAAGGTTCTGTTGAATAAAATGACATAGCATTATAACTAGCTTATGTGCAAAAATAGTAAGACATAACACAAATATATTTTTAAATTTGGCTTCAAATCACATTTATCCTCTTCAGTTTTGTGTGTGAGCGAGGAGACTCTTAAACTTGTATAAAGTTGAACAAATAGACACATATGTCCTACATGGCATCCTAGCTACATGTCATTTTTGTCCTATATTTATTGTGTCACGTAGGACTCATGTGTCTACTTGTTCAAGTTTACTCAAGTTTAAGTGTCTACTTGTGTATATCCAAAGTTGAAGGACATAAATGTAAAATGAGACCAAATTAAAGGAGACATTTATGTATTATGCCTGATAGTAAATTTGGCAAATCCTCATGTTATGTACCTAGTTATTGTCCTACACTAGTGTTATGAACTAAGTTCATTCAAGTATGATATCAAGGTCATACAGATAGTTATTGGACTAACGAAAGGTATTGGGTTGAGAACAAGTACTCATGAGATCAGATTAATTTGAAATTCAGACTGAGTAGTGTGTATGAAAACAGTTCCATAAAAAATGATAGTGATATGTGATTTAGGAATTATGCAAATTCTTAAGAAAAAGAGTTTGATTCCTCTTTCCTCTGTTCTTAATTAAAGCTTATCATCCCCTTCTATCTATCTCTTGATTGGTCTTCCCCTCAATTAACATTATCAGTTTCGTTTTAAGAATCGTCAGTTGTTACTCGGTTGATATTTTTATTTCTCAATTGTATTTTGTGTTCTCCATGTTTATAATACACATCATTATTGTGCGATAACTTGAGTTGTTACTACTACCTTTGAGTCGCAGAAAAAACTTGTAAACTTCAAATTTTAAATAAACCTTTCACTTTGAAATAAAAGAACACGACACACAATACGTTTGTGCATTATACTTATCTATTGATGCGTATTAGCGCTATATATATATATATATATATATATATTCTTCAAACATTGACATTATATAGAAGTGGTGTATATATATAAAAAAATATTCCTCTAACATGATATATTATTTATTTTAGAGTCCGGAGCCTAAAGGGTATGAAATGTTAATAAAAATTTCAAAATGGTATATGAATATTTATTTTAACCAAAAAGGAAAAATCGCTGGAAGGACAGCGATTTCGCTTGACGGAAAAAGTAAAATTGCTGCTTCTAAAATATATTTTTTTAATGTTTTTTTAATAAATCGCTCCCTAAGGAGCGATTTCCTTAATTTTTTTATTTGAAATTAAAAAAAAAAGAAAAAAATTAGGAGCAAATCGCTGAAAGTGCAGTGATTTGTCTACAATTTTTTTTTAATATTTTTTTAAAATAATTTTTTAGAAAAATTTTGATTGATACTTATTTTAAAAAATCATTTTAAAAAAATATTTTGGAATAAGTAGTAGAAAATTTTAAAATTAAAATTTCTTTAAAAAATTTAAAATTAAATTTTAAAAATTGTAAAAAAAAATTAAAAAAATTGATTGGAAAAAATAAAAAAACAATTTGGAGACAAATCGCGGCCCTTGCAACGATTTGCTCTTAGTTTGTTTTTTTTAAAAAAAAATAAATAATTTAAAAAATTAAAGAATTTGCTGATTAGGCAGCGATTTATTAAAAAATCATTAATAAAAATTTGTTTTGGAAATCGCTACTAAGGCAGCGATTTTACTTTTTCCGGCAAGCGAAATCGTTGCCCTTCCAGCGATTTTACCCTTTAGGTTAAAATAAATATTCATATACCGTTTTGAATTTTTTTTAACATTTTATACCGTTTAGACTCCGAACTCATTTATTTTACACGCTAGCTAGGACTAGCCAATATTTTCAAATACTCATCACACAAGAACAAACACATAGATATATATATATATTCTTCAAACATGACATTATATAGAGGTGGCGCATATATATATATATATACACTCCAAACATGATATTATTTATTACATGCTAGCTAGGGCTAGCCAATATTTTCAAATACTCATCACACAAGAACAAACACATAGATATACTTATGTAAAGGACCATTGAACATCATAGATTTTCTAATTCTTGAGAAGGTGACTCTCTGTATCCTTGATCACACCAACACAATAATGCATGAGAGCAAGGGGTATCTTCAGTTTTCTTCTCGTACACAAGTGTATATGTAATCCATTCATGTTCAGATGATGTAATAACGGTGAAGGAATTATACAAATCTAACAAATTTCCTTCAATCACATTCCAAGTGATTGAGTTCGTCTGAGGATCGATGGCTTCAATCACAGTCTTAACAAACATTTCTTTTCCATCTATTCATCAAAGAAAAAAAAATAGATGTTACTCCAAATTCAAATTTCAAATTCTTTATTTTATTTTCCTTTTTTCTTTTTTTTTTGCAATAGATGTTACTCCAAATTCAAATTTCAATTTCCTTATTCTATTTTCCCTCTTTTATTAGTTTCATTTTAATAAAAATGATCTATTAATTCTCATGAAGATTAGAATGATGGCTGAAGTAATTTTCCAATTAAAAATACATCAAATATTATTCAAAATTCTTATCGTTTGACTCAAAAAAAAAAACATGACAATTTAAAATAGACCGAGGGAGTAATCAATACCATTAACTAACTTTTTCTTGGAAAAGATTTCATGGATAGGAGAATTACTTTCGAAATATGAAATACACCTAAATGTAGAAAATCGATGCAATAAATATTGTGAGAAAGAGAGGAGAGAAATGTGTGTTACCTTCGTAATATTTCCAGCTAGCAACCGAACCAATTTTCCCTTTTTCACCTTCATGAATCTCAAAATGCTTGACTCTACTAGGGCTTATGTTGGGTAGATGTTGGGTATTAGTACGGAAAATATCATGAATCGAATGTCCTCCACACTTCACTTCCAGTGAAACAATCAACTTACCTTTTACGCCCATATTTTATTTTTCCTAGTAATAGCAATGAGTTGCGATAGGCAAGTGGTAAGAAAAATGTATAAAAGTTGTACCTCTTATATAGATTTTAATTAATGTAATTAAGAAGCTAATCAATGAAAAATATTATTCACCACATGTCTATATCACATAGTGGCGGTGTTAATTAAATTTTGTATAAATAGGTTTTAGTTTAGTTATAAATTTATTATGATATTTTACCGTGATAATTGAAATATGATGACAATACAATTATAAATAATGAGGTATATATTTATTTTTATGTGACCGTATTTTAATTTTCTTTCTTTAGTGATGGTGATCAATTGTGGTATCAGTCTTAGCTTCTTTTCAGATCAAATCTTGATTTTTTTGTTAGATTTTTTCGATCGTAGAGTCCGATCGACTCAACATTCTTATTATCTGACCTAGGCCTCTCACTTCGTTTCGTTCTTCTTCTCATGTACCTTCGCTTGAATGAAGACACTCAATCAACTCAACCTGACTTTTCCAAGTGCCCCCACTGGTTCTTATCTTTTACGTGTCTAGATTAGTTATTCTTGTTAAAATTATCTCTTGAAGAAGCGTGAGCTGATACCTTCGACCTCTCTCAGTATTTGGATGGACAAGTATCGTATAGAAAATTGATTCTTTTTTACTAGGTTAGAAGATTCCGTACTTATAAAGATTTCTTCCTAATCCAAAAAGAAGAAGAAAACCCATGAATTACACATATATAAAAACGAATCAAACCAAACCACGGTTAGTTGAATTCTTTGTTGATTTGATTTGACTTTTCAATTTGATATTACGGTTTTTCAGTTTGATTTAATTAAACATCTCAAATTCATAGGGTTACTCCTAACTTGTAATATATATTTTATATTGTAATATAAAACATAGAATAGCACGAGGAAATTATAAGCTTTACTCTTCTTTTATTCTCTTGTGAGTTGTATCCTATATGAAACATCAAAATATTCAATGTTGGGGTCCATGTTGAAATGACTCGAGAGGCTCGTGTATTTGACTTTGTTAACTCGTTCCTTAAACTCATTCAAACCAATATTTTATACCCCTTTCTTATGGGTATGCATGTAGTACACTCATTTTACACATGAAATATCACGTCATTTTTAATGACACATTATAAATTAAATATTCAAAAAATACATATTTTTTCTCTCGCCGTACTCATTTCACATTTTCACCCCTTCCCACTTCATCTTCGTTGTTCCCACCTTCTACCATTTTCATCCCAAAAATAAAAATCACCATTTTCATTTTCATCATAGTTCACACTCAAAAATTTCCTCAATCACAAAATGTGATAGATTATAATTAGTTCTTGCACATATTTTAAGGTTTTATTTATTTTGATTTGATAAAAGGAGATATAAAAAAAACTTCAAATTGGAAAAAATATTTTTATACATAAACTCAAGTAATAGATGTATAAGAATTAAGTTTATAAAAATGGTGAACGATATATTTTCTTGCAAAAAAAAATTTCCAATTTTTTATTTGGTGATTTTATAGTGATAATGTGTACGTTAAAGAAGAAAAAGAGAAAAGGAGTAGGGGCGGAGGAGGGTGGGGGCTTGGGGGTGGATGAGGGCTGAGGTTGAAAAAGAAGAAGAAGAAAAGGAGTAGGGGACGGGGGAGGAAAGGCTCAAAATAGTCCTTTGATTTGATAGCTTTTAGGCAAAAGTATGATAATTGAAATACAATAAATAACATATGGTAAGAATTACAAGGGCACGACTAATCTTATAACACAGAGGAAAGGCTCAAAATAGTCCTTTTTCTTTGGGTTAAGGCTTAAAGTGATCCTTGAGTTTTCACATAGAGCACTAATAGTCCCTCATGTTTGCAATATTGATGCACTTTTGGTCCTCCTCTAAAAGTTTGCCTATTTATTAACGTTAATTTTGCCCAGAATTTTATATAAGAAATGTCTGATCGTCTTTTTATATATTTAGTAGAAATAATAATTCTATCTGAGAGAAGGTCATAAGAAAAACACTTTGTTTTGTTCATTAGAAATATTACTGCAGCTAAACTAAGAACGTCTTAACATATGACTTTGCAGAAAAAGAAAAAATTATACTATTGCACGTGAAATTATCGTGATGAACCTCTCGACTTTACCTGCAATATGATTTTTACTAAACAAAACAAAGTATTTTTCTTCTCCATACTTTCATATGGAGTTGTTATTTCTACTAAATATATAAAATGGCGATTGCACATCCCATACATAGGTTATGGATAAAATCAATTCTAAAAAATAGATAAAATTTTGGATGAGAATCAAAAGTGCACCAATATTGCAAACATGGGGGACTATTACTGCTCTATGTGAAAATTCAAGGATCACTTTGAGCCTTAACCCTAAGAAGAAGGACTATTTTGATCATTTCCTCTATAACAATACACAACCTTTGCAAGGCAAGACATCACTCTATCGCTACTAGCCTTCTACCCTAATACACAATTTCCAGTCTTTCCTATTTAAAGTACTCATATCCTAGGTAAGATCGAGCTCCATCATGTCCTATCTAATTACTTTTCCTCAATACTTTTTCGGTCTACCCCTAACTCTACATGTACACACTACATCTAACCTATCGCACCTCTTCACTAGTGCATCTCCTCTACACATGCCTAAGACATCTCAATATCGTTTACCTCGTCTTGTCTGCTATAGAGGTCACTCTCACCTTCTCCTAAATGACCTCATTCCTAATCTTGTAACTCCTTGTATGCCCACACATCTACCTCAACATCCTGATCTTTGCAACATGTATTTTTTGAACATGTAAATTCTCGACTGACCAACACTCCACCCCATACAACAAGGATAGAATAACCACACTCTCTAGAACTTACTTTTAAGTTTAGGTGGTACCTACTAGCTACATGCCGGTTGCCACGGAGCTCAGGTCGCTACAAAAATGATTTTCTGTCGACTTTGTAGGCTTTAGTCGCCACTAAAAGCCCAATTTCTTGTAGTTGCATCATTAATGAATGAGTCTCTATTGTCAAAGGCATTATTTGATATCTCACACAGTAGGCAATCCCTCTTCTATGGCTATTGCTTCATCACAAAGATTATTAGTAGTAATAGGATATATAGTATTAGCATTGGCATGGACAAGGTCCCCTCTCTAATCCTAATACAAACATGTCTATAATTTATCTCAACAGCAAATTTACAAAAGAGATATAGTGTTAAGTTGTGTGTGTGTATTGGGGGGGGGGGGGGAGGTGTAGACATCATTTTCTTTATAAAAATAAGTAGTTTTGGGTAGGGTGCTAAATATAAAAGTATTGGCTATTAGCTGGATATAACCAAAGAGTCTCTTTCTGTAATAATTGTGTGTAATTACATGCACACACCTAATTTTATATGTATAGGCAAAGAAAATTTGAAGTCTAATGAGTTTGTCAAAGCATTAGATGATATCTCACACAATAGGCATTCCCTCTTATATGGCTATTGCTTCACCACAAGGTCCCCTCTCCAATCCTAATAAAAAAAAATGTCTATAATTAATCTCAACATAAAATTTGTCAAAGAGATAGAATGTTTGGTTGGCCATATGAGAAAAAATAATTCATACATTACTAATACAGGAGTTTCTGGTGTTATGTTAAATTAAAATGTACTCGTATGACAATTTGATTATTAAACACCGGCCTAACTATTCTTATATTAGTTATTCTATAGTATTTTTTGATATTATTTACAACCTATATAAGCTAGTATAATCACTGCATAATTATTTTTATGAGATAATCGGCCCCGTATAATAGATCAACAAGTTCTTAATAGACCAAAATATGAACATAATTCTGATCTTTACTTGAGGATCCAATAGAAAATATGCAAATGGCTTTATTCTCATTTAATTGCATAGATTTATCTTTAAAAGGATAGATCTTTAATTTTCATCTTTTATGAGTTGATTATTAATTTTTTGCCCTTATATCTACAGTGGCTTATGCACTCCACTTGTTACTACAAAACGATGAAGCCAGAAGCGGAAGGAGGGACTTGAACCCTCAACCTCTTAAAAAATAAACTTACGCCTAGCGTGACTTAAGTACTTAAAGAACGCGAGACATAACTAATAATGAAGGTTTGATATGAAATGATTTAGATATTAGATTATTAGTGCATTTGTATTCATTAAGATTTAAGTACTTCTGAATAGGTTTTAGTTATAAAGATTTTATATGAATAATATTCATCATCGCGCTATCCATTTATTACTAATTACCATCACTAGGCATCTTTGCCACCACAACCACCACCATCATTGTCAATCACATCATCGTTGTCAATCACTAACCACCCCCACCACCCACCTCTATCATCAAAATGTTGATAGAGCCTAGAAATATTGGCATTGTCTAACTATAAAAGGGATTAGTATCTCATGTAATGATGAAACACACACTTCTTATTATAACTTTGTGATATATCATGTCATATAAGAAAAATGAGCCTCCAAGGAAAGTTGGTTTCTGAGATAAACATCAAGTGTGATGGAGATGTTTTTTATGAAGTATATAGGCAGAGGCCACACCATATCTCCACCATGTCCCCTAATAATGTACAAAATGTGGATGTTCATGAAGGTGAATGGGGCACAGTTGGCTCTATTATCTTTTGGAACTTCATCCATGGTAAATCTTTATTATATTTCATTTCAATATTTTATCACAAAATGTTTGGTTCATACATTCTTCAATATATAAATGATACCAATATTGGATCAGAGGTATCGTGAGTTACCTAGCACACAATCACAAATAAATCCTATAAGGAAAATGTTATTTCCATTCCTATAAGGAAAAAATATATTCCTTTTTCCAAATCTATTAGGACAACAAATCTCTTAAATTATTAGAGATTATGAGTTTCGTAAAATATATAAGAGAAAAAATTCAAGACATAATTAACAAATACTCCCTCCGTCCAACGACAGTTGTAACCTATACTAAAAGTAGATATCTAACAAAACTTGTCCAATTTAGAAAATTAAGAGATAATTTACCTATTGTGTCTATTTTATCATGGTATTAAATATTATTTATCATCTAAGACATTTTTTAAAACATGAAATGTAATAAAGTTAAAAGAATAATATAGTAATATTACCCCTATTATTTATTATTTATTGACGCAGCCAGTTTTTAATCCGTCCAAATTCAAACCAACTTTTTCGATCATATAAAGATTGAAATTAATAGTATGAATTACTATATTTAATTTGTTTTACAGATGGAAAAGAAGTGGTGGCAAAGGAGAGAGTCGAAGAAATAGATGAAGAAAAGAAGATGATTAAAAAAAGGGTAATTGAAGGAGATATATTGGAGAATTACAAATCATTTTATGTCACTATTCATGTTGAGACAAAGGGTGAAAACAACTTAGTTACTTGGATTTTGGAATATGAAAAGAAGAATGCTAATGTGCCTGATCCACACACACTCATGGAATTACTCCTAAATCTAACCAAAGATATTGAGAATCACCACATCAAGTGATACATAAATATTGTAAATAAATTGTTTGGACTCTTTAAAAATGTCGACGAGTATATGTCGGATTCTTTAAAATAGTATATTTTGAAGAAATCGATATGAATACGACAACATTTTTAAAAAGTTAGAAGGCAATGTATGTATACCAAATGCTTGGATTTAAGGTGTTGTCTCAAAGTCTGTTATTAGCGGGTGTGCTTTGAAATGTCTTGTAACAAAAATAAAACGAGTGGACATCTAATTTTTATAGATAAATAAAAAATAAAAGTTGTTATTTGAATTGCATTATAGTTTTTTTTTTGTTTGTTTTCTCTATGCTGAAAACTAATATTATGTGCTTTTCTTTCAACTTTTTCCATTTTATAAACAGGGAATTTTATTTTTTTTTATATAAGTCATCACTATTAGTTAGATATATATGATCATAATAACAAGTTAATAACAATATTCAAAGAGAAAGGAATAAAATTATGGTTTAAAAGTAAATTTTAAACGTTGAGAAAAAGTAAAGAAACTTTGTCTTGAGGGCTAGGGCCGGAGCTAGGTGAGGCCGAAGGGTTTATTTGAAATCTCTATCAATACAATGTTTACATATAGTTAAAATTATATTTAATTTATATACATAAGATTCAGTTTATTCACCATAATTTTAAATTAGTATTATTAATCAAGCTAATGTGTTATTTTGTGATTTTAATCCATTTATTACTAATCCTCATATTCTCCCACATTCTAACAAACAAATTGAAACGAATGAAAGTATTATTAGTAAAGTGTTTGCACGTCTTACTACTATCTAGTAGATATGAAGAATTAGTTATTTCCAAAAGATCCTCGGCTCAAGTGTATCACGCTCAAGCAAAATAAGAAGAAAATAGTGAAGAAAGCATATAAGGTAAATATAATGTGAAGTCAACAAGAAAGAAATAATAACCACAACAAAATAATTATGTGATTTATCGAAATACAGTAAACAACATATGGCCAAAATTACAAGGGCACGACTAATCGTATGACATATATTAAACCTTTGCAAGGCAAGAAATCACTCTATCCCTACTAGCCTTCTACCCTAATACACGATCTCCACTCTCTCTTATTTAAAGTCATTTCCTAGGTAATATGGAGCTCTGTCATGTCCTATCTAATTACTTCTCCACAATACTTTTTCGATCTACCCCTACCTCTCCACTTACCATCTACATCCAACCTATTGCAGCTCCTCACTTACGCGTCTCCTCTACACATGCATGCTTAAACAATCTCAATTCGCTTAACTTATCTCATCCGCAATAGAGGTCACTCTCACCATCTCCTGAATGATCTAATTCCTAATCTTGTCACTCTTTCTATCCCCACATCTACCTCAATATCATGATCTCTGCAACATGCATTTTCTGAACATGTAAATTCTTGATTGGTCAATACTTCACCCCAAACTGATATTCTAACCACCACTTCGTAAAACTTTCTTTTAAGTTTAGGTGGTACCTACTTATCATACTGACTCCGAAGGCAAGCCTTTATTTCATCCAAGACATGACACCGCTCGAACCAAATAGAGATATTAGTACAAAAACTAAATAATTAATGAGTAACAACATAACTAGCCAAATAGAAATATTAACTTGTAATATCTGTATACTTTGGTTCAAGTAGATTTTGAGTTAGAATTCCTTTTGTGATTAACTTAATTTTAGTATTCTACTTTATTTTTTATTTGGCCTACGAGTTGATCCAACCTACATTCCTCAAGCCCCACGGACTAGCCTTTTCCTCTAACAAAAGTGGAAAAAAAAACTTTTAAATTTACAAAAATATCTGAAAAAGCTTTTAGAGATAAATTGAACGACAAATGAACAATGCAACTAACATTTAGTTATGGAACTAGTTACTAGCCAGTTGCCACAGAGCTCAGGTCGCTACTAAAATGATTTTATGGCGACTTTGTAGGCTTCAATCGCCACTAAAACCTCGATATCTTGTAGTTGCATCATTAAAGGCAATCCCTCTTCTGTTGCTATTCTTTCAGACAAATATTAGTAGTATTAGCATTGGTATGGACAAAGTCCCCTCTCTAATTCTAATAAAAACATGTCTAAATTAATCTCAACAGCAAATTTACAAAAGAGATATAGTGTTTAGTAGTTGTGGGGT
>NC_028640.1:1635378-1662644 GCF_001406875.1 Solanum pennellii
ATTCCTTTATAAATAAGTAGTTACGCGTAGGGGAAAAGGGGTTGATATATCCTTCAACTTTGTCATATGAAGCTGATATGTCGTCCCTTGTTATGAAAGTGGTTCAATATACTCTTACCGTTATACAAACGGCTCACATATATCCCTACTGTAACAAAATGAGCTCATATATATCCTTCATTTAACGTAATTTATATTTTAGAATTTTGATTTTAAGAAAAATCATGCGGTGGTATATATCAAGTTATATTTTAATCTTTTCATACATAAATTATTTTTTGACTTTTTTGATTATCATTATTTGAGTTACTCATTCTTATTCTATTTTTCTCTTTCATTGTTTAATGTAAAGAAAAAATTTAAAACTAAGTTTTTGTGGTTAATTATAATTTGTTTTTTTCGCTATATTATAATTTAGTTTTTGTATTTGAAAAAAAAAAACTGGTCGATTATAGTAAATTTTACAAGAAAATTAGTGAAACACATATAAATTTGACCATAAAAATAAAAAATTTAAATTAGTCATTGAAATTAAAAAAATCACTTCTGTTAGAGGAAATGAGTATATGTAATCGATTCATTTGTATGACAGTTGAGATAAATATCATCCACTTTCATAACGAGGGGTATATCGACTCTAAATGACAAAGTTGAGAAGTGTATCAGACCCTTTTCTCAATTAAAAATAACCAACTTATGGTTGATTTCGGATTATAAGAACTTGAGTTATAAGCACTTTTAGTTTTTTTTTTCAATTATATGATAAGCTTAAAAATATGCTTATGAACTAAAATGAACCACTTAGAAACTTAACCTAATAGCTTATTGGGTACTACATATAATCTTTTTTCTCTATTAATGGTGCATAGTTACATGCACACACCTAATTATATATGTATAGGCTTAAAGCCAAAAAAATATTTAAAAATATATGTATAGGCATAAAAAAAAATACAAAATTTATAGTCTAAAGTTTAGACATATCGAATTGCCCAACTATAAAAGGGGTAGAGCTACTCATGTAATGATAAACCATATACTTATTATTATAATAAACTTTGTGATATATATCATAGAAGAAAAATGAGTCTTCAAGGGAAGTTGATTTCTGAGATAAATATCAAATGTAATGGAGATGTGTTTCATGAAATAATTAAGTACAAACCACATGATATCTTTAGTATATGCTCTGATAAGATACAAAATATGGAAATTCATGAAGGTGAATTAGGCAATATTGGCTCTGTTAAATCCTGGAAATTCACCTATGGTAAATTTAATTTCAATATTTATTTTTGTAGGGTCTATAGAAATCACACGTCAGTCAGTTGCATTGGACATGTTTCTTTGACTTGTTCCCATCGTCAACTTCATTTTTCTTCAACAGAGTCATTAATTTTTCTTGTTCAAATTGTAAGTAAGCTATAGGAGATCATTTTTTTCGAAAAAAGTTTAGCCATTATCCGGCCATTATTTTTATTAATTCAAACTATTTTTAACCCATTCAGATTCAATCGAAATTAGTAGTGTGTAATATTTACTACATAATTTGTTTGCAGGTGGGAAAGAGATTTTTGTAAAGGAAGTAATTGAAGAAATAGATGATGAAAAGAAGTTGATTAAAAAAAAGGTAATTGAAGGTGATTTATTGGAGTATTATAAATCATTTTATGGCACTATTCAAGTTGAGACAAAGGGTGAAAACAACTTAGTTACTTGGATCATGGAATATGAAAAGAAGAATGTGAATGTACCAGATCCACACTATTTAATGGAATTTTGCCTTGGTGCCACTAAAGATATTGGACTCACAATCTCAAGTGATACATAATAATAATAATAATAATTATTATTATTATTATTATTATATATGTACTTGGAATAAAAGGATGAGTCGATGGATATCGCTAAGCAAAAATAAAAGTTTCTAAAATAATTCTATTTAATTCCATATATGTATGTAAGTCTGTAATAAAATCGATAATATTATATCGAATAAAATCTCCGAAATGTAACAATGGATTGCTTGTAAGTCCATTTCTATGATGCATACATTCAACAGTCAATAAGAGATTTCAATGCAAATGAATGCACTACAAAAGTCTAGATGACTCATGATCGCTAAATCTCTAGTAACTAATAATATTTTTATTTTGAGAAAATGGCCAAAAGCCCCTTAAGCTATTATAGAATTTTTAGCTACACGTCTATTTTTTTGGGGGTCTTATCACCCTCTGAATCTTTTAAAAGTGAAATATCTAGCCTCTACAAACTCACGCATAGATTTGTATTGGGGTAGTCAATACGCATTGCCACGCAATACACCCCTTTTTTATATAAGAAAAAAATAACTATTCTTTTACAGTTTACTTTTTTTATTTTATATTTTCGTCTTCTTCTTTCTCTTTCATTTCCATTCTTCTATTTCTTTTTCTTTGAAAGCTTCTGCAGATTTGATGACTACCGCATCTTCGACCTTCATTGGAATTCTAAACACCAAGAATTCTCGTTCTTTAAAGCTAGAGACAAAGAAAAATTCTATCCCTGAAAATTGCTTCTTCTTTCGCTATTATATCATTTTCTCAAAGAATGATATGAGAAACTCAATTGATGTTTGAAACAATTTCAATAAGTGGGTCTTCTTCATCAAAGGGTCTGTTACCAAAATGATTCCTTTAACAAATTCTTCTCCATTAATTGAATCTATTACTTTGTGAAATCCTTCATTAATGACTAGTCTAAGTTTCGATTCTTTTAACTTTCAATTTTGATATTGATTCTGAGCAACCAACAAATTTCAAAGTTTTGAAAACTGGAGATATGATTAAAAGTATGTGATTTGAAGATGAGACTTAGTGATGAAAAATTGAGGAGGGTGGTGACCTGGTGGTCGAGGTGATTCACCAGTATCTTGATGAAGATTAAAATACTCTAGACTGTGATCGAAATTCCAGAGACACCTTTAATTAGAATAAGGTCCTATTACCCCCTAAACTTATTTTTTTTTAATTTTATACACTTTTTGTCTTATGTGGCACAACATGTGACTCCACGCAATTGAAGCGCGTGGGAGGTATTTGGATGCCAAGTAAGTCAAAAGATGCACAAAATTACAAAAAATAAGTTATGGGGGGTAATATGATCTTAGTTCACTTAAGGTGTATCTCTGGGATTTCGATCATAGCCTAAGGGGATACTTGTGTATTTTTTCGAAGATTAAAGGGAAAAGATAAAGATGATAAAAGAATAAAATGAGACTAATTTTTTTAAAAACAAAAATAGAATATGAATATGATTTAAATTAAATATTTATAAAGTTAATATTTTCTTGAGAGAGTGAACTACACCTCCTTTGCCACATCAACATTTAGGGAGCAAATAATTCCGCTTTAAAATAGTCCAAGGGGATAATAAGACTCCCGTGAAGTGTGAATATGTAATTGAAAATTCGACTATAAATTGAGAAGACTTTTGATCATTCTCTTTTATTTTGATATTCATAGCTAGATAGAATTAGCCATGAGTTGTGCTATTTGGCTACAGAATATATTTTTCTGTCAACAATTTCCTATTTTTAGTAGTGATAGTGATTTACAAATTGACTAAGGTAAAAAGCCACCTCAAGGATTTGAAATTTTCAGAGTACAAAAATGATGTGTATTATGCCACTAGAAACATAAGAACATTATATTAGTGAACCTAATTATTGTTGTATACTATCTTGGGGTCACTAAAGAAATTCGTAAACTTCATATTTTGAATATATCTGTGGCTAGTATCAACAAAACAGGACACAAAATATTGGGAATTCTAGCAATTTAGGCTTTGGCAGAGTTGATAGCTCAGGTTTCAAAATTTCAAAAAATTCAAGATTTGAAAAATTCAAGATTTCAGGTAATTGTGGTAATTCGAGCATTCTTAATAGTGATAGGGATAAATTTCTAGTAATTGCATCATTAAAGAATGACTTTCTATAGTCAAAGCATTAGATAATATCTCAAACCATAGGCAATCCCACTTCTATTGCTATTGCTTCACCATCTAATTCTTAGCATTGGCATGGACAAGGTCCCCTATCTAATTCTTTTACAAAACATGTCTATAATTAATCTTAACATAATATTTACAAAAGAAATATAGTATTTAGTGGGGGCCGGGGCGCGAGGGGGGGGGATGGCATCGTTTCTTCTATAAATAAGTGGTTACACGTAGGGTGCTAAAATTTATCGTTAAATTTACTAACAAAAAAATTAATTTGAAAGTATTTATACATAAAAAGAACAAATGACGGAAATAAATAAATGGATAGTTCAAAGTTATGTTCTAGGAAGAACATTTTAGGGAGTACAAAAACTTAGAATAGGTAAAATCGTAAAGTGATTGCTCAAATTAAAAGTATTTATAAGCTATAAAATCATGAATTAAAAATGACCAACTTATGGTTGATTTCGCATTATAAGCATTTGAGTTATAAACACTTTTAGTGTCACCCAACTATATATATGATAAGATTATAAAGTATGCTTATGAACTAGTTCGGGAGTAATAGGACCTTAGTATTGTATAAGTGTGTCTCTGAAATTTCGGGCATAGGTTGATGGAGTACTTCTGCATTATCTATTTATATTATTAAAAGGTATTTTTGTGTGGATAATTTTCACCACCACTCTATCCACAATCATCAACCACCAATAACCATCTTCGCCATCACAAGTTATATTGTCATCCACCATTATTGTTGTCCACTGCCAACTACCTCTGTCATCTCAATCACTACTGACAACTACCACTATAGTCGGTCGCTACCACCCATGTTATCAACATCAGCCACGCCTGTCAACCTTTACTATACTAACTCTATCATCACAACTAACAGTGCTAACAAGTCAACTACCACCAACATATCGTCAACCACCATGCACGCATTCTTTAATTTTATATCAATATCAAGACCATCAAATACTAACATCAACCAACTTCACCATCACAATCATTATCACCGCTACCGATTGTAACCATCATTTTATTACAACACAATCCACCTCCATCATTATAATTATCACCACCACTATTACAAGTAATTCACACCAACCATCTCCATCATCACTGACAAGCGTAAATATTTCATTTTCCTTATCAAATAATAATTTATTATATTGTATTTATATTTTTATAATATGTAGTTATTTTTTTAATTTTAAATGTACATTTATTATATTTAGGACTTGATGAAACTAAAGAGGCCTTTAGTGTTAAATCATTTAATTTTTGTTCTGCCACATGTTGAAACCCATATATGGAATTATGCCTCAATATCTCCAAAATATTGAGGCTCACCATCTCACCTAAATATTGCTACATATGTATTGTTTGGATTCATCAAAAATATTAATGGGATGTGTGTTATCTCACGTGGACGTAATAACATTTTTAAAGGCTTGTAATAATGTGTGGTGTGCTTTCTAATATATATATATATATATATTGTTTTTGTAAGTAGTAAAAAAAAGGTAGAATTCTGCTTAATGATGACTCAGCATGAGTCTGTGGAGATTGATAACTAAAAATAAAAGATGTTATTTGGATTGTAACACAATGTGTGTATAACTTTGAAACACAAATACAATAGTGAACTGATTAGAGAACAATTACATTAACAATTTTTGTAATTGATGATAGAATATCATGACAAATATAATATATCCAAAATGAAATTTTCTAGCACAACAAAAAACTCATGACCATATGACACAACTAATAAAATACAAGAATGTGTTAGATCAACATGAGTCAAGTAATTATACGAAACAGATCAGTGAGTAGTTGGTTCAAAATAGTTGTCATTTTAGATTATTAAGATATAACTAATTATTTATCACTCAACAAATGACGAGAGATTAATATGGTGAAAACAGAATATTATTAAACTCAGATCAAAGAGTAAATAAAGATAATTTAATCAAAATACTCTTTTAGTTAACATTTTCTTAAGGAACGTGTAATGAGAGCGTGACAAACAGAATGGAATGAAGGGGTACAATAACATACACAGTATAGTCCTATAAGTAAAGTCTAAAAAATGAAAGTATTTTTTGTTACGTAAAACTTTCATTATTTAATAAAAGTAAAATTAAAAAAACATCTTAATATCTTATTAATTACGTCAAACTCTACTTATTTTGAAAAAAGGAATTAGTTCTTAAATCTCATTTCACAAAATCTATTCTCATATGCTAAAACTACATTTTAAATGATGACTAATGAAAAATGAAAGGTATTTGTTTTTTTTTTTCCTTTCTTTTATCACTAATTAATGCTCTTTTTATTTATTTTGAAATGAATTGTATATCTTCATTTCTAATAAGATCAAATCAAATAATTCCCTTTTTTTTTCAATTTTTTGTGAGTAGTAATTGTCATTTATGAAGAATCGTGATAAAAATAGAATGAATTAGTTCTGCAAGCCACTTAACAAAAACAATAAAACAAATTAACGTGATATATAAACGTCTTGTTTTAATTTGACCATTATATTCGATATTTGTTTAATTTTACACAATTTTAAATGTCTATTTGTGCGCAATCAAAGTTGAAAAGCATAAATATTAACTAAGACTAAGTTAAAGCGAATATTTATGTATTATCCCTATTATATTCTTACTAGGTACAAATATTATGAATTCTTATTGTGACTAGTAATGTGGATTGTGAACTAGCCATTTTTTGTGCCAAAAGACTAAAACACATGCACCTCGACTGATTTTACGAGATATCTATCATTTTTCACCAGAAACATATATTAAGTAACTATGTTCCTCAAGAATGGAATTGATAAGTGGTTAAAAAATATCATTTCCACGATCTAATTTATTCAATTTACCCCTTAATATAGCCAGCAAAAGATGTATCGAACATATTCCCTGTCCAGCCATTTAACCTTTTGATAATCTTGGCTAGCATATATACCATAAAATAATACAAATTTCTTTTTTTTATAAAGTCAATCACTACATCAAAAATGATTTTAAAGACAATTAATTTAGAAATTCGGGCTTTGGTAAAATTGATAGCTCGGTTTTTTGGAATTTCAAGGAATTCAAGCTTTGGTAAAATTGAGATCTTCGAGAGTTGTGGCAATTCAGGCTTAGGAAGCTCGGAAATAGTTACTTCAAAAAGATCGCGTGCTTCTGCTTATATTACATAGCAATATGTTATATGTGAATGTTGAAAATAGGAATTGAGAATTAAGTTTTGGTTGTGATAATTGGTAGGAAAAATTGTTTGTTAGGTCATCTTCTCAACAATAATTATTTCCTAATTTTAATTTAACACAAACTTTCCATGTACATATTTTATGTAATAAATATTGGCAATCTAAACAGATATTGTAGCAATTCAAAGTAGTATTCATTTTCCTATAATGGGCATACTTCTTGTACACCTATTCTCGTTTGTTTCATTTTACTTGATCTGTATATTAAAAATAAATTTTATTTTAGTAAATTAGGAGAGTTTTTATTATTATTTTTCTATATTAGCTTTAGTATTAAATGACTATATGAAGTAATAACAGTTAAATTCAAAGCATCATTAATAAGATTTATTTAATAAAATACATCTCTAATTAAAGTTTTCTTAAAAATATATCAGATCAACATGAATCAAGTAATAAAACAATGTGAATAGTTAGTTATTGGTTTAGATTTTTAAGATATAACTAATGATTTGTTATTCAATAAATGTGGAGAGATTAGTATCATGAAAAGCAGAATAATATTATTAAATTAAAGATCAAATAATAAATAATGATAATTTAATCAAATTACTTCTTTAGTTAATATTTTTTTGAGAAACATATAAAGAAAAACATGACAAATAAAATGAATCATAGGAATATAATAACTCTTTTCGTATTTTTTGGTTACGTGGCGCTCCACATATTTTAAAACGGAGAAATTAGTTCATTAATCGAGTTTCACATACGCTTTTATTTTGTCATTGCAGATTCTTTTCTCATATACTAAAACTACATTTTAAATGAGTTTTTTTCTTTTACTAATAATAAATGCTCTATTTATTTATTTGGAAACGAAATGTAAATCTTCATTTCCATTTTATCAAAATAGTTCGATTTTTTCCATTTTTTTGTGATTAGTACTTAACATTCATGAAGAATTGTGATAAATTACACCATATTAAACTGGCATAATATATAAATGTGTCCTTTAATTTGACGTTATTTATATTTGTGAAAAAGTAAGCACTTAGACTTATATAAAGTTGAACAAGTAAACACACACGTCCTACATGGCAATTCAGAATCCTATGTGCATTTTACTTGTATTATGTCACGTACGACATGTGTGTCTACTTGTTCAACTTTATAAAAATTTAAACGTCTACTTGTGCACAACTAAAGTTGAAAGGTCATATTAAAACACGTATATATATATTATGTATTGAATTTTTGCTAGGTACAAATATTCTGAATTTCTATTGTGTCTAGGATGTTGATTGTGAACTAGTATCCTCAAAAAAAAGCCATGTGAATAGGAGTGGTCAAGGGACATGTCCACCCCTTGACGTCAGGCCAATTTTGGCGCACTTCGACTAATTTTACAGAATATCTATTATCTCCCACCAGCAATACATACTAAGTAACTATGTACATCAAGGCTAGTACAGATGGAAAGATCACTTAGTGTTTCTCAAACCTGAAACATCATGATTCTTAACTCATTTCGTTGACCATTAGGCCACAACCTTGGCCGCTATAGATACGAATATACTTTCTTACTTTACTACAAGCCCAAATAAGAAAGAAGCATAAGCTCTTCAAAAGAGGTAGTGACAATCAACCAATATCTATTTTAACTTGAATATAACAAGTAGGCTTGACAGTGACTCAAGCTTTATTCGAACGACTGATTTCAACAGACTACAAAGCTAAAGAACTGATAAAACATTTAATTTCTCATTACGAAAACACCAAGAAGATCTAACATAGAGACATGAAAAAAGAATAAAATCAAAAAAAAGAAGAAAAAAAAACAAGAATTATAGATTACTTCATGTCGACTCTGTGAATTCAGTATGAAACTATCTTACGACTGAGTGATTTATTGAACCATGCCTTCCAACTTCCAGATCCCTTCCGAGCCATAACTACTTGTTTCCCATCAAGAATTGGCTGTTGTTTCCCATTAAGAACTGGATTCTCAGACTGCGGCTTTTTGACCAGCACAAAGTTACGAACACCAAGCGATCCAATTGTCTCCCATGGACTCAAATCTGAAATAACAACACAAATGTAAACAAAAACACACATCACCACAAAATGATAAGGTTTACGCCTACCAAATCTTTTTAAGATATAGTAGGAACAAACAGCAAAAAGTCACAACCGACATAACTCTACAATGTCACACATGAAAATCATCGTAGCCAACAAGCAGCAATACAAAGATAAAATACTTTGCAGCAAGTTTAGGGATAGCAGTGAGGCTGGACGAGGAGGGGCAAGTTGAAGACGTAGTCGACAGGTGTGGGACATTTCCTTTCAACATTCTCAAGTCCTTGTATACATGATTAACTAATCAATCATACAAGTAAACACAATAAGACATCGATCAATATACGAAAGCAGAATTGGAAACGATGAAAGGTAAACAAAAATATATTCAACATGGCAATATACAAGTAAACTGAATAAGATATCGATCAATATACGAAAGCAGAATTGGACACGATGAAAGGTAAGCAAAAACATATTTAACATGCCAATAAGAAGCAAATTTAAACTAAAAACCACGCCTCGACAAAGCTTATAAAGCTTCATTTCCCCTGCTCTACCATGCCCCGACCTGTTAACTCGAGTAATATCACAACAAATCAATCTCAGCTAAGCCAAATCAAAACACATTTCTCAAAAAACACAACTAAGCAACGAAATATAAAGAATTACAATACTATCAATACCTTCTGTTACCGCGGTTGGGCAATAGAGCACAAAATTATTAAAATTTGATCCAAGAACAGGGAGTCTCTCCTCACGAGCATAATTTTTCAACGCGATATCAATAACATCAGCCACAAGCTCCTTTTCATTAACAACAAAACGAATCGGTCCAGCACTACCAACAACAGTTATACTAATCAACAACCGATTCCCTTTCCCAGCTTGAATCTTCTTCGTCTTATAAAGCAACATCTTGTTAATTCCACTCAAATTCGTTACAAATAAACAAAAATAATAACAGTTTCGATCTATAATGGCCTACGAAGCCACGAAAACAGAGTTTCTCTGGTACGTAGGCCAAATTATGTTCACGTAATGAATGGTTCAAGGATCAACACCAATGGAACGATAATACCAACCTTCTTTACAAGATGCAAAGCAAAATGAAGAAGAAATTGAAATCTCCCTTATTGGAGATGATAAAGAAGTAATCATCAACAAATTCTTGAAAATTTCCACCATCAAAAACGAAAATTTGTAACGAAAGAGATCAAATCTCAAGAAGATGAAGGAAATTTATAGGTTTTTTTTTAGGGTTAGGGATTTAACAAATTTGGGGATTTTGTATTTTTGGAAGAGAGAGGTGATTTATTCGGATCCTTTACCGTAAGAACCGGGTTTGTTTTTTTTTTAATTTAACCACTTGTCCTTATTTTTCTCTTTTTCAAGTCATTAAAATAGAATGGTACAATCCGCGCACGGTGCGCGGACGTTATTATATTGATTTATTTATGATAGAAGTGAATTTCGATAGAGTTATATAAGACTATCAAACGAAAAAAAAAAAGGATAGAAGTTATTACTTGATGAAAAATATCACATCGCTAAATAAATAATTGGTAACGATTTAGGGAAAAAGTGTGAATTTATATTCGTAAGAAATGTAAGTAGTTCTTAATTCATGATTATGAGGAATTTGTGTGTTAGTTTCTAAACAAATAAAATGATATCCATTAATATGAAACCAAGAAATCATTGATGCACCCTTTTTTTTGTTTGCGGATCGATTTAAAATAAATCAAAAGCAAAGTGACTTGAAAGTTGAAACTAAGAGCATGTTTGGTTCAGCTTAAAAGCTGGTCAAACTGACTTAAAAGCTGATTTTTGACTTATTTAGCTGTTTGGCAATACTCAAAATAACTTATTTTAAGTTAAAAAAAACTTATTTTAAGCCAAAAGTTAAAAGCTGAGGTAGGGGTGCTTTTTTTTTTTTAGCTTATAAGCTGTTTTAAGTTGACCACATTTTTATCTTTTTGTCCTTAATATTTTTATACAATCTCCAAATTACCCACATAACCCTAACATTTCTTTCTTCCATTTTTCCCTTTTCACGTTCGGCATAGCAACTTCAGCACTTTTATTCAAACGCATAACTGCTTATTCTAAAAACAAGTTTCAGCACTTTTAAAAAGTACTTTTTTAAAGCTGTTTTTATTAAGCCCATCCAAACGGGCCCTAAACGTTTCAAATTTCAAAAAAATTTAGATTTAGTTAGTGTCCTAACGTAAAATAACATTTCTCTAATATTCCACTCCGACAACAAAATTACAATAGGTTAAAAAAAAAAAATATTCCACTCTGACAGAAGTGAAACTGCTTCACCTTTAGCCAGAAGTCTAGGGTTCAAGACCTGGATACAGAAAAAATACTGGTGGGAGTACCAAACCTGAATGGCCCGTGTAGTGCTCGATCCAGAACTAGTCGCAGCTGCAATATTGACTTCAGACACCAAGCAGGAAACCCAAAAAAAAAACCCAGGTGATCTAGATACGGTCCGGGGAGCTTATTAAGCTCCCCGGACGGATTCATAATTGATACATGAGTAATACTACTATACCATGAGTATATAACAATTGTTATAATGAATTTGGTGAAGATTGAGACTGAAAAATGTACACAAGAAAATTTAGTTTTGTACATATGTGAAAGAACTTAATTTCAAGAAACTCCATGAGGTAAGATCATTGCTGAATACATTTAATCTATCTGTCAAAAAACAGATTACTGCTTTCATGTCCAGCAAGGGCATCGAGTAGTAATCCGTATAACTTCCAATGGCGCGTAAAATCATCACTGGTCTATTAAAGAGTGCAATTTCTGTCGAAAGACAGGGATTTTGCTTGCGTCTATTGCCATTACCAAGCCAGTTAGCCGATAATCTTTGAGCTGCAAAGTTAGGAGACGAAAAAGTGTTTTATTCATGAATGGCAATCAGATGACAAGTATAATCACAACAGCAATGACTAAGTAGAGAGATATCCGATAGACCCTTAATTCAAAAAGCAAAGTTTTCGAAGCAAAATAGCAACATATAAAGTATATGAAACAGCAGATAGTATCACACATTGAAAGAAACTAAGCCATTACTAACTACTACTACTCAGTAGTTCTGGCAAAAACTACTAAATTCAAAACTCTTGTGACTAATGATATATTAGCTATACCCTCCTATCGACATAAACATTCACCTGCCGCTCCTAGGAAGGGTCTTTTTAAGTTGAACACAGATAGAGCTGCTAAAGGTAATAAAGGCATAGGAGGCATAATCAGAAACCAGAAGGGAGATTGCGCCTTGGTTATTATGAAAGCAGCACAAACAAATCATATTTATGCCAAGTTTGGGGTTTATACAATGGCCTAAAAGTTCCTGAAGCTGAAGGCCTTTACCCTTAGAAATATAAAAAACAGACTGCAGAGATATAATTGAAATTCTTAACAATCCTAACTATGTCTACCCTTCACTTGTAAATCACAGCATGTCTTTGAAGAGGCTGATGGGGTCGCCCGAGATCAGATACACATACACCTTCAGGGAAACTAATTTGATTCAATTACCTATCTAGCTTCCTCTCTTGATATCTAGCACCACTGTAACTAGAAAAACATATTTTGGCATGCAATATTTTGACTTGCTTCAGGAAACTATTTGCTCTTAAGAGCATTGCTACTCCTGTTTTGGATTATTAGAAATTAATAGTTTTCTACTTTAACCCAAAAAAAAAGAAAAAAATTATATAGCATGAAGTTGGGTATAATCAGAAGAATTAACCAGAACGTGAATATTATCGATAAAATATCAGCTTCTCCGCGAATTGAAGAAAAGGCGAGCAGCTTGTCTTTTAACAGATATTACCCCAATTTTGAAAACTAGGGGTCACAACAAAACACAAACCAAAGTTATACTACTACCTTTAGTTCAAATTATTATGGTAAACCAAAAGGCTAACATGTTGCAGACATGGTCTCTCAACAATTAAGAACAAATTGCATTTCTACAGTTCTGGCTATGGACTTTGAGCACTGATATGGCAAATTACTGTTTTATAAATAATTTGTTCTTAGATAATAACAGAGTGATGCATGCAGTAGACCCTTTCAATTAATCTTAGCTCTATGCCAATTGAATGACAGTGAAACATATACAAGTGACATATTACGTTGGTGTTCTCTTTGTGTTTTCTCCAATATATGGAATTTGACAAATTGCAGTAAATCAATATATATATATATATATATATATATATATATATATATACTAACAAACATAAACCGACATAAAAAAAATACATAAAAGCTTTGATATTATGAGAAAAGCACTTGCCTCGTCAGTCCTAACCAGCTGTGTATGCAAAGGAAAACTGAAGGACCAAGAGCTTAACTGAAGAAACATTTACAGGAAGAATCAGCGACGTTGCAGCAAAAAAAGGCAAGAAATAATAATAAAAGTAAAAATAAATGATGGTACCTCGTGAAAGATTTCGTCTTCTGCTTTAATGTATACAATAGATTGATCACCACTTGGTCCATTTTGCTTGTCCGCATTCTTATGCTATAAGAAAATCCATCAAGCAGCAGACAATTTAATGTCTACTAGGCTGTAATAAATCCATACTCAAATACCAAAAAGGTAGAAATAAGCCTTACCTTGTAGATTTTACTGATTACTAGGTAAAACTTGAAGCAGAAAGAACTCCGGAGCTCCTCTGTAGGCTTAAAGACATAAGAATAACAAAAATTTCACTACACCAAGGTAAGCTATATTCACGAGAGGAGAAACGGCAGACAGAAAACAATACGAGCATGTGAAAATAATTCATAATGCTCGTCCATCTAACCTCATCTTCTGTAGCCCAAGAGACTTCATCAAAAAGTGCATCATAAAGGGGTGGCAAAAGCTGGGGAGGAAGATTCAGAACACGTTGAGAGACCATGAGACCAACATCCTTGGCTAGGTCTCCGAGAAATAAACTCAATTTAGAGAACACATCCTTCTGGCAGCATGCTTTAAGCAGGAACTCTTTAAGGTCCGCAATGCACTCTAGATCCTATTTTTAGACAATCAAAGCCAGATAAACAGTGAATCTGCGAGAATACAAGGAGTATGACACTAACAACATTATGAGCTCCTGTACAGAACTATAAGCATATAGCATATTTAGCGCTGGACAAACAAAATGGGAACTCAGAAGCATCTCCAGACTCGGATGCCAAATTTGACATCACAGGCCAGGGACAAAATTTTAGCATAACATGGATGTAGCACAGAAAATGCTGGCTTCTTACCTTATATCTACCCAAGTTAAGAGCAGTGACAATGGAGTAAATACCATCATCTTCATCATTCTCTATTTTAATAACAGTTCCCACTGTGGGTTGACCCAGTATTACATCCACAAAACCACTCAAATCCCATTGCTTATCATCAAGGTAGGTCTGCAGCAGGATTTTCACCCCATGAAAATCACTTGGTTTTGGATCAAAGAACTCAAAATCTGCTTGAACAGTGCCCTTTCAAAACCAAAGGAGAAGCTGTTATTGTACTGACATCACATATGAAAAATCATTTACCAGCAACGAGTAATGGAATGTCTTACATCAAACTCCTCATCATCTGAAGAACCGGAATCTTCACTCTTGTCTATTAGTTTGTGATTTTCAATCCTTTTACCTAAGATGGAAAACATTCGGCTTCAGAACCAAAAATTGAAATGGATCACTGTGCTCTTAATAAGTTTTCATGAGATAGAAACTACATAATATACACCAAAATAACAACTTAATCAAATACTTCACCTGAAGAGGTAGGTAGATTATTTCCTGGTAATCTGGGATTTTGAACCTTGTGTGCAACCTTGTTATTTGAGGCAATCCGTGCCATTGAACGAGCAAATGGAGAGAAACTTAAAGGTAGACATCGCGCTGGTCTGCAATGTCTTGCCGGCTTTCGAGGCATTATACAAATTAGGCAAACCTGAATACACAAGTTAGCATTTTTTAATGGTCTATAATATAATATTGAGAAGCAGCCTCGGGAAGTTGCAGAGCTTAACATACAACGGAAAACACAGATGACTCCTTTAAGTTTCAAAGATTTTACAGATGGAACAGTAAATGGACATTATAATTAACCTTACTACTTATTGTGGTAAAATAGCCTCGCAGAGTATTCACTGATATCAGTTCAAAAAGATTTGAGAGCAAATTGTCAGCAAAAAAGAAGTATAATCTTGAGGCTCATTGCCCTCTCTATTTCTCTGTAATAACCATCCAAACAAGAGTGTTAACGATTATCCTCTACGGTAAATGCTCTATTTCTATTTGTCTCTTTTCTTGCCTATCCTATATAACTCCATCACATCAACTGGACTGTCACTCCTGCAAATACAATAATAGCCATCTCTTTCAGCAGGGTTTATTGTGTCCTATAAAACAAGAAGTACGCACAGAGATATGAGCTTCAAATATGAGGCACATAAGATAAAGTAGCAAACTTTTACATGTCATAATTAAATTAAGAACTTTATGATGACAAACTCCCTTTCTCTAAGTACAACAACATTATTTAGCACATAATAAGATAAAGAAGGAAAATGGTTTATGGTTCAGCTGAAAATGCAACAATACAGTTACAGGTGGGAGGTGACACATATCTCGTGGAACTAGTCTAGGTGCACAAAAGCTGACCCGAACACCATAGTCAAAAAAAAAATACCCAACAATGCAAACTCCAACTACAGCAAAAATCACAAACCCTAACACCTAATTTCAATTCTTGACAGAAAAAAAAAAAGCAAATTTGAGCATAAAAAAGTCCCCTTTCAGCAACAAATGCAAATCAAGCAAAACTAAAAGCAAAAACTACTACTAGAAGAGAATCATAACAGAAATAGAATTGCGTACTGACGGAAAGGTGGAAAAGGTGCGCCGGCGTGGAAAGCCCCGGCGAGGAGAATGGAGGCCGGAGGGGAGTACGGCAGGGTTTTAGTTTCTCCTGATTCGGTCGAGGGGGCAGGGGTTTTAAGAGTCCTCAAAGTTTTTAAATAAAGCAAATTTAGTCCCTTAATTTGTACTTATTACTCTCGTGGATAGTCTCGTTATTTTAATATTTTTATCGTAACCGAGAATTATTGTTTTCAAACTTTACGATGAAACATGAATAAACATTCACGTAATGTATACTAGTGGTGTTTATTGGGATAATTTTAAAATTCAAATGGTTTATTACGATTTACATTAATTTCATAGTTGTGTTCGTAACTCACTAGAGGCTCAAGAAATAATGGAAATTATGTGTACGACGAAATATCCAACAATAAAAAAGAAAAGGATCGAATATTTATTTATTTTTAATAGTTGATAAATAAGCAAAAATTTATCAGTAAAGATTTAGTAAATCACTATACGGGTGAGAGTAGGGTTTCGGAGGGTGACAGAGGATGGATTATCAAGGGGTGGATATTGGTGGCGTTGAGTTGGAAGGAACGGGGGAGGGATGATCAAGGGGTGGATATTGGTAGCGTTGAATTGGGAGGAGATACTAAACTTGAAATATCACTTGTTTTCTTTATATTATTTTTAAAAAATATCATTTTCTTTATTAAAAAAAAAAAACTTGTTTTCTTTAATAAAAAAAATATTTTGACTATTTAAATATAATAAATATGTTTAACGTTTATCATACCAAACACCCATTAAAGTGATGTTGTAGGCTTGTAGAGAATGTTATTCTTATTGGATCTTTGTATATGTGATATTTATATCATGTATTTGTTTTTTAAAAATACAATTAAATAATTTTTTAAGTAGTCAATGACATTTTTTCTTCTAGAATATAGATATATATATATATATATATAGATCTAATAAACATACAATTTTTAACTCCATGTCTAATTATGTTATATTGTAAATTCAAATTATATGCTACGAATAATCTATACATCTTTTTCTTTTAAATGGGCCTTTGTTCAATGTTGAGTATCTTCAACACAATGAATTAAGAATGTTATCATATTAAGACGAGTATTTGTTCAATATTGATTATCTTCATCACGACCAATTTCAAAGAAATTTTGAAACTGTAACTTTTGATTTATATAAACCCCAAAATTAATTTTATAAAGCGAGGATGATTTTAATCGTTCCGTTAGTCATTTTCTGAAATCTTCATGAAATTATCGTTTTATTCCTTCCGATTTTGGTCTTGAGTTATTTTTGTATGAGTTTTGAAAATGGTTTTGAGTTTTGAGTTAAAAGTTGTGAATTTTGAGAATTTTAAAATTTGACAGGCTAAAGCTGTTAAAAGTGTTTTTCAGTGCCTTTTTGGAGTATCGAGTGTCGAAATTGAATTATGTTGATTCCATCAAGAAACGTGAGGAGAGTTGTCAGTTTCAGATTCGGAGTCTTCATGAGGATTTGAAATCCTAAGATGGTCATTGTTGAGATTTTAGCTTTTTGATCAACATTCGGGGTATGAATGCTCGTATCAGAATTTCGAAAGTTTCATTGATTCTAGCTCAAAATCACAATTTTACAAATGCTCATTGCTATCGTGAAGCCTTGGTCATTGCAATGAGCATTTGTTACTTCGGTAGAATCAGTTTAAATCCCATTTAACTATTTTTGATTTTGAAAGCTTTTGTGTTGCAATTTGAACCAGATTTTAAAAAAGAAATAGGCAATCATTTCTAATTATAATCTTCATTTGCCCATTATTATTAATGAATTTAAGTGTTCAAATTATGTTTTGGAATGGTAATTTGGACAAGAACTTGATAAAATTGTGATTTTGAGCTAGATTCTAATTATTATATTTTTCAAAATAGTTTTTACCAATGAGTTCCAAATGTCTTGAATAATGTTTTCAAGTAAAGAATTTTTGGATTCAAACCTCATTTTTGAAATTGAGTTTTTTAGTTGATTTAACCTATTTTACCAAATGTATGAATTGGGTTTTGTTATTTCTGAAATCTTATTGTGATTATTTGATTGAATTAGTTTGTGTGGCGTTGGATATTGTTATAAAACGGAAGGCTTAAGTCTTCGATTGACTTTTGATTGAAATTAAGGCAAGTGGTATTCTAAACCTTCATTGTGTGTGTTGGGGGAGTAACGAGAATGAGGTGATGGGTTCAGTGATTCCATTTAATTGAAATTAATGAATAAAAAGGGAATTAATGAAAAGACAATGCGTTGATCATAATGTTTTGTGAATTGTCTTGTTACGAATCCTAAGGTGTTGATTGATGTAATGTTTTGATAGCATTATTTGTGGACTTGAGTTGCTTGAGTTATTCTCTTCCTTGTGGTGTGAAATAATTTATTTGCATTGATTTTTGTGCACTATGACGAGACAGGGATGATTATTGATGCCGAGGTCATTTCTTACAAATGTATTGATGTTGAGGTCATTTCTGGCAGGTGTTACTAATGTCGAGGTCAATTTTGGCAAGTGTATTGATGTCAAAGTCATTTTTGATAAGTGTGTAGATATCGGCGAGTGTTATTGATTTCGGTATCATTATCGTCAAGTTCATAAACTATGATCGGTTCCCTTGAGTTCCATTGATAATATGTATGATAAATCTTGAAATTATGTTCGGTGTACTCGATTATCATGTCTTGTTTGATAGCTGTGATTGATCTACTTGACACATGATTGATATCCTTGATATTAGTGGTTTGTACACGTGAAAACCATATTAGGGGGTTATATAGAATGACTAAGTTTTTCGGCTTTATGTTATTTAGATTTTACTTTTCGTATTTCTTTTGTTTCGTTGGATTGAGATTGACTTGTCTTGGTGAGAGTAGACGAGTGTCATCACGTCCATTTTTTGAATAGTAACAATGTCATCACGTCCATTTTTGAAATAGTAACAATGATTCAAAATTATATAACGAAATTAATTACCTTATTTCACTCTATATAACACGAGACTCTAATATCATTCACATGTCCAAAACAAGACTTCGAGCATTGACTAATATAATACAAGTACTCAAACATTGTGTAAATTAAAAATGTAGTTAGGTCTTACTCTAATATCATATAAGAAATGAATTTTAAATTTTATTTTGCTCAAAAAAACAAAAAGAATCACAAGGGCAATAAGGTTTATTAATTTTTGCGAGACATTAAAAATAGTATATATATATATATTTATTGATGGAAGACATAACCTACCCTATCTTCAAATTCAATTATCATACTTTAAATTTGGCAAGAGAAAAAAAAGTTTTTAAAAAAATTGATATTAAATAGTATTAATTATTTAATATTCCAAAAACAACTTTAAAAAATAAGTAGGTGATCTGTCTAGATTCTCATTGCATTTGCCCTCCCTTTTTAGCAATAATAAAAACAATTAATGCACTTTAATAATTTCAAGCATGTCCTAATTTATTCTATGATATACTATACATTAAAGTAAAGTAATTTAAAATCCTTTAAGAGTCTTACCTGTTAATCTACACTTTATTATGTTCTTCTTGTTAGCTTGTTCATGTGCTTCTCCAAATTTTTACATTTTCAACCTTATATTATACACACTATTTTTTATTATAAAACATATGAGCTATTTTCAACATTATATTATACACACTATTTTATTAAAGTATATATATGAGCTATGTTCAACCTTATATCAAACACTATTTTATTTCTAAGCTCGAGGTATTTTAATCTCAAATCAAAATTTTCTTTATAAGTTGGATAAAATGATCCAACATTTTATTATTCCTTTTGAGATATTAACTTAAAATGAAGAAAATATATAAAAAATCACGAGACAAACGAATATAGTTAATTTTACCCTATCCACCTTAAACTTTTGAATACAAATAAAAGCGGAATGACATGAAAGATCTCTTATATTCTAATTCATTTATTAGTCGGACTCTTTTATTCATCATCTTTTGGAAAAAAAAAATGAACCTCTTTGATTTTAAATATAATATCAAACATGAAAAATAGAAGATGAAGTAAGTAGTATTCTATAGGTTATGAGAGAATCTACACATAATTTTACGAAGAATAGGAGGTGAAATAACTATTACGAATAACTTAGGCATAATACACAAATATGCCTTTAAGTTGATTTTAACTTACATTTATGTCCTCCAACTTTGGATGTGGACAAATAGACACTTAAACTTGCATAAATTTGAAGAAGTACACACGCATTCTACGTGATATCCTACAAGACAATTTGTGTCCTACGTGCATTACACAGAACTCATGCGTCTGTTTGTTCAATTTTTATATATGTTTAAGTGTCTACTTATGCATATCCAAAAATAATGAGGATGAATGTTAAATGATGTAGGATTGTTCAAAACCAAATCGAAATTGATAATGTAAACCAACTTTGTTTTATTGATTTATCGATAATTGGTAATAGATTTAGCGGTTTCAATAACGATTTTTTTTTAAATATCGATTTATCAATTCTTTACGATTTGATTATTATCTTAACGGATTAACCGATAACCTAATAGTAAATTAATTAATTATATTTATACCATTTTGTATATAAAATTATTGACTTAGAATTCAGCTCCATACTTTTATTTCTGGAGGTCTCAAACTATCAGTTATTCTACAATGTGACGTTAACTTTTGAGCAAGATGCAATACGTCAACTCTTGCGCATATTTCATTTGGTTTCTCACCTTTTTTGCAGTAATTGTATATCAAATCTTAACAGTTGAATCAATAATCGAACTAATAACGATTAGTAAACCTTAATAATTTTATAACTGTTTAACATGTCTGTAAATTGATAATTGATAGTTTTAACTAATAAACTTTTAAAATTAAAACAAATCAATCAATATACATTCCTAAAATACGATCAAATTAAAATACATATTTATGTATTATGCCAACCGACCAAATTTACTCTCAAGAACAAAAATGGGACCAAAAGGCCAAAAAAAAAAAAGGTGAAATGATGACAAGGCCAAATTGGAAAGAGCCCTTTCACAATACAAAGTGTCAAAGTGCCAACCGTAACAGAAGAAAAGAATAGTATAACCTCCCATTTGAGAGAGAGAGAGAGAGAGAGAGAAGAGAGAGAGAGAGAGTATCAAGGGGAAAGAAGGGTCTGAAGAAATCACCGATTTTCAAGGAGAAGAAGAAGAAATGGGTACGCTTCAAACTTGGAGGAAAGCTTATGGAGCTCTTAAAGACCATACAACTGTTGGCCTTGCCCATGTTAATAGCGATTTCAAGGTCACCCCTTTTCCTCTAAATTTTCTCTTTTATCTTTTTGGGGATGGGTATTTTTGATTATCTTTTCTGGGTTTTTTTCCGCACTGTATTTGGTTTAGAATTGAGCAATCAAGACTGAATCTTGGATCGTGGCAGTAAAGCCGGCAACTCTGCACTGTATACTTGAAAATTACTTCGATTTTTTTGATGTTTTGGTGGTTTATTTTGTTGATTAGGATGTGGATGTGGCGATCGTTAAAGCTACCAATCATGTTGAGTGCCCACCAAAAGACAGACATCTTAGAAGTGAGTGTTTCTTTACTCTTTTACAGATCCAATACTATGGAGGGAAATCTGAGAAATTTTTGATTTGGGGGTTTCATATTTTCTGAATATTGTGTTTGGGGTGTTTGCTTTTAGGGAAGTCATGTGTTTTTCTAACTTCGGTTTCTTTCTTTTTTGGTGTAAAAGTTGTATTTTAGAATTTGGTTTATCACTTAAGTTGTTAGTGATTTTAGTTGTAAGTATTCATTTTGGTTTTCGTATTTTTTTTTTATTGTTATTCATTTGTGTTTGTGTTTTTACAGTAAAATTGTTGGTGGTAATATTGTGGTATTGGTTCTTGCAGAAATTTTGGTTTTTACATCAGCTATGCGACCTCGTGCTGATGTTGCATACTGCATACATGCACTTGCAAGGCGATTGGCGAAGACACATAATTGGACGGTATGGACTATGGAGTGTGATACAGTTACAAAATCATGTACTTGAGTGCCTTTTCGTGGATTTAATTTATCTATGGGAGTGCATTTTTATTGATGTTTTGATATTAATGAGACCATATTTTATGATTGTGGCTCCGATTATTTGGCTTTTGGAGTGTAAGATGGAACTGTTTATGTTGTTCTTAGTACTATTGCAATTTGTTCCACTCCCCACCCCCCTCTGCACCATGCACCTATGGCTATATAACTTGTTAGCTATTGGGAAAAGTACATCAATATGTTTCACCAGGGATTGGGGTGAATTGAAGTAGTCCAGAAAGATATTCACTTGCAACTTTGAAGGCTCTAGTTTAGGTGGTGTCTTATAATTTGTCAGCTATAGGGAAAAGTACATCAATATGTTTCACCAGGGATTTGGGTGAATTAAAGTAGTTTAATATGTTTCCTGCATTCTTTGAATTTCTCGTTCTTCTTCTCCAATCTCCTCTTCTTTGTGGTTCACTATTTAGTGATGAACTTTACACTTAAGTTGCTTAACTGGTCCTTGCCTTTGCTGATGAGTTTTACATATAAATATCTTTCCATATTTTCTGGAATAGGTAGCGTTGAAGACGTTGATAGTAATCCACAGAACATTGAGGGAAGGTGATCCGACATTTAGAGAGGAACTATTGAATTTCCAACAGAGAGGACACGTTCTTCAAATGTCCAATTTCAAGGATGATTCAAGTCCAATTGGTTGGTAAAATTACCATAAATGTTCTTTCGAGTTTCCACTTACCTTTAGATTCCATCAAGTTCAACCAGAATGATTCTATCTTTTCTGTTCCTCCAGCTTGGGACTGCTCTGCCTGGGTACGAACATATGCACTCTTTCTGGAGGAACGACTTGAATGCTTTAGGGTTCTGAAGTATGATATTGAAGGAGAGCGCCTTCCTAAACCTGCGCAAGGGCAAGAAAAGGTTAGCATAACACTGCTGAACTTTCTGCTTACTATTCTACATAGTTCAAAAAGTTGTCTTTTCTTCTGTGAAGAAAATTGAATAAATTTAGCCTACTAGAAGCAAAGTCATTTCATAAAATGTTCATTCCATGCTTTTCCTCCCCGTGAATTGGATAAATCATGTGGTCCACACCATTGGAGACTTCAGTTTCTGAAACATTGTGGAGAAGGTGCTTTGGCTGTCTATCAGCTATTTTATACATCTCCCCTTCCTTTGTTTCTTGCACTAAGTTGAGGATCTGTTAATATGCCTAGTTGCAGATCCACAGTTTCTCTCAGATATATTGCATATTATTAATTACTATGTAAAGATGATTAATAGAACCACCTTAATTTTTCTTACTTATTGATACTTGTGATGCTTTGGAATATTAACAAGAAAAAGAGTTATGATGCTTTGGAAAGTGGAATTCTCTTCCTGTGTTACTGGTGCTCTATGTTGTGTTGACATGACATACAAAAGCAGAGCCAGGATTTTAGTCTAATGGGCTGAAGATTCTAGTCCTTTTAAGTTACTGGGTTCCAAATTAATAATTTGTATGCATTTCATGGAATTTCTTAAGGCAAATGCATGGTTTTTGGATCAAAGCTACTGGGTTCGGCCAAACCCCTAACTAGTATTCTAGCTCTCCCAGGGATGACATATAAGGCTAATGAAGGACAAAGGACTTGGTACTCACCTAACAATTGTATAAAGAAAAAGAGAATGCCATGATAGTCCAGACACAACAATTTTAATTGTGGGTGTTTAGTAGATTAAGCATGTCAGAATACCATAATCTTGAATTTGAAGCAAAATTGCGTTTGGTGAATCAAAGTAAAAGCAAAATTGAAGTCACTTGTTAGATAAAACTAAGAAGTACAATAACCCACATTGAAGTTCCTACCTGGACCTACCACAAAAAAGAAAATATTAACATCTGTAATAAAAAGATTACCATGATTATTGAGACTTCAGATGCTCTACTGGTGCCTTTGATACAAATCAGTTTCAGAAAAGAAGTTATTTCTATGGTATGTATGTTTTACAACTTAACAGTGGGTTCATAAAAGTACGTCGTACTAACTCCAAAGGAAAACTCTCGCACTTCCAATAAAGTTATGCGGAAATTGTTTATTTGGTGCAATATTTAAAAGAGGACATTGAGAAGAGCCAGGACTTTAATTTATTTTCCTTCAACCTTACGAGTAATTGGTTAGGTCCTGGTCTTTGATACATTTAGGATGTTTTCTATATATCATTACTTGAAATTTGAACTATCATGTGCATTGTAAATATCTTCATACTAGTTATATTTAAGAATCAATTAATAGCTCTTATGAGTGATTAACATTTGGCTGATGAGCAGCTGCCAGTGTCATTTTCAGTGAATTTCTGTCACAGTGACCTAAATGAACTGTCTGATTGCAATACAGACACTGCTTGTCTACCTGCTGCTAGAGACACTAAGTTTGGTGGATTTAATGAGTTCTAATCTGTTGCTCGTTTAGTCAGTATGAATGTAACTTCCAAGTGTCATTTACTTTTGACCAGGGATACAGCAGAACTAGGGAGTTGCCCAGTGAGGAACTTTTGGAGCAGCTGCCTGCTTTGCAGCAGTTGTTGTATCGTCTTATTGGATGTCGGGTAAAGTTTTGAAGATTGATAAACTCTCTTTTTATGTCTTTCGGATGACATTCCTAGTCTGATTGTAAGAGCTCTATATTTCATCTATTTGGGGTATAATATCTAAAAGTTTGTACTTATATTACAGCCTGAGGGAGCAGCACTTGGAAATTATGTGATACAATATGCCCTTGCTCTGGTATGTTTTTTTTAATTTGGCCTACCCTTTTATTTTTGGTTAAATATTCTGGCTACCTGTGTTAAATTGATTGATATTTTATACTTATCAAAAAAGTTGATCGATACTCGTAAATTGAGTACCCAAGAGTTTGACCTAATAGTTGATGAAGTGGGTGAATACCACGGAGACCAGGATTCAAATACTAACAAAGACAAAAAATGACAAGTGAAGTTTCTACCCAAGTTTTTGGTGGGCAGTTACCTAGTACCTGTGTTGCCTAAGCTGGCAGCTGACATCAATTTGTAGACTTAACGGTTGAATAAGCGGTGATGTAAAGATTTACTCATTTTTCATTCCAGGTCCTCAAGGAGAGCTTCAAAATCTACTGTGCTATAAATGATGGAATAATTAATCTTATTGACAAGGTGCATTTGACATTTGGCCTCTTCTATAACATTTACCTCATCAAAATATTGCTTGTTGCTGTCATATCTGTTTCATCTGTTTGACATTATTTTTCTACTGATTTTAATTCAGTTTTTTGACATGCCAAGACATGAAGCTATTAAGGCCCTTGATATCTACAAACGAGCTGGCCAACAGGTGAACACACTGACAAACTTGATAAAATATTTTCTTTCTTCTCTATTTTGGTAGAATATTTTTTTCTCCATTCAAAAAAATATTTTGTACCCTATACTTTCGTTTCTTACTGCTTGTCTATCACCATGGGACATTTCGTCGGGATATGGTGGTTATCTGTAAGTCTATCATCTTGTTTCAGGCCATGAACCTCTCTGACTTTTATGGGGTATGCAAAGGATTGGAACTTGCCAGGAACTTTCAGTTTCCTGTTTTGAGAGAGGTAGTCATACTATCAAGCTTCTGTATTGATTGATTTGTCTTCAAATTTGATGGTCCGTCAGCTTGACACGCTATTCTGGTTTTCAGCCTCCTCAGTCCTTCCTTGTGACTATGGAAGAGTATATAAAAGAAGCACCCCGGATTGTCTCTGTGCCAATAGAAACTCTGGTACTACATTTTTTTATTTCATATACATGCATATCTTCTCCAAACAAATGATATGCCAACTTTTGTTTTTCTTTTGTTTAGTGCTGATCTATGTTTTCCTTTCTATATTTTAATTAAGTGTATAAAGCTGGTTAGAGTGTAGCAATATACATGTATTGTCTAATCTCACTGTAGAATACTAACATTATTAACTATAACTAGGATTATCCGGAGAGGCTTATGCTTACGTATAAACAAGAGGATGAACCTTCAGCTTCTGAAGATGCTCAAGATTCAGCTAACGAAACCCCCCCTCCTCTGCCTTTAGATGATGCTGTTGTTTCAACCACCGAGGCTCCTTCCCCGCCAATGCCTCCACCCCCAAGCAGCTTGGAATCTGATGATTTACTGGTGACCTCAGCTAGTCTTATTAAATTACATGTTGTTTATCTGGAATTTGATGGATACTGTATTGGGTTATCTCTTTTTGTTCCTATTGTTACTAGTATTTTTGTTGTTTCAGGGGCTAAATGCACCAAGTGGTTATGCATCAGCAATTGAGGACAGCAATGCTTTGGCTTTGGCGATAGTTCCATCTGGTAAATTATCTAATTTCACCTACTAATATGTAGAACACTTCTTGAGAAAATCGAGTGTTGGTTTATTTTAAATGAACTATTATTACTTATTGCAGGGACAACACCCTTTGACTCAAATCCTGCTCAGCCAAAAGATTTTGATCCTACTGGATGGGAGCTTGCCCTGGTCACTACTCCCAGCAGCGACTTATCTGCAGCTCAGGAGAGACAATTGGTAAGCCCTTGAAGTTCAATTCTTGAAGGTTGTGCTTTTTTTAACTGCAAGGTTACTGAATCTGTTCCTTGGGGTCAGACTGCCAGGTCTATGTAGTAGTGTACCTTCATGTTCAAATTCTCTTCATCCCATTTGTTGTGCTTTCTGTCAAATTTATCTTTTTCTCCCCAAATTCGTGATAGAAAAAAGGGAGATTGCAGAGTGCTAATCTCAACTGTATTTTACTTAATTGGATTTTGTTATGCAACATTGATCATAATTGAAGAGAACTCTTTGAGACCATTTTTTATAAACTTCTTTGAATGGCTTCTCTTTGCATGTTCATTTGCAAACAGAACTGTGGAAACATGTAAAGCATTGAAGTTAGTTAACGATGGAATGTCGATATATGTTGTCTATGGGGGGGGGGGGTGT
>NC_028640.1:1662992-1679573 GCF_001406875.1 Solanum pennellii
GGGGGGGGGGGGGTTGTTTCTGATGCTTAATTCTGATAAACATTTCTTGTCTTTTTATCTGCTTTGTGAAATCAAGTAAATATCTTCTCTTTGACATTTATTTTGGTATCTCTCTAACAGGCTGGTGGATTGGACTCCCTCACACTGAATAGTTTGTATGATGAAGGAGCATATAGAGCATCTCAACGACCAGTATATGGAGCACCAGCCCCTAATCCATTTGAAGTTGCTGATCCATTTGCCATGTCTACCACCATGCCTCCCCCTCCGTCAGTGCAAATGGCTGCGGTGCCTCAACATCAAATGAATCCTTTTGGACCATTCGAACCTGCCTATCCACAACCTCAAAATCCAATACTGAATCCCCACAACCCTTTTGGTGATGCAGGGTTCAGTGCTTTCCCTACCAATCATGTTGCTCATCCACAAACAACCAATCCTTTTGGGAGCACCGGCCTGATATAATAGAAGTTGTGCATCCACAAGGCATATCACAGTGTATTGCCTGTCAACCATTGTTGCTTTTCCACAAACAATCAATCCTTTCGCGGAGCACTGGGCTGCTATATTCAAAAGTTGCACATACATGAGTCGTAGCAGACTTGGCATAGTCGATTTTTGTTAGTGAATCTGGGGTTGTGTAAATCATTTGATATAGTTTTCGAAAGCAGTCTGTATGTAAAGATGGTTATAATGGAGATTCAACTTTTTTTCAGTTGATTGAAATCACTACCTCTATGTTATGGACTTGATAGATAGCTTGCCCTCTTTGTGCTTTTTTTTAGTATATATATAGACCTATATTGTTCCATTGCTATCATAAGTACAAGATACAATAATACATGTATCCTTTTATTAGATATTTAAACTTATACAAAGGTGAATAAAGCCAGAAACGTCTTATAGATGCGTTTTAAGGTTTGTTTTTGCACGTTTAAAGTTGAAGGATTGAAGTCAAGTTAAAGAAAACGTTTTGGTTTTATGAGAATGGTTCTTGGTCCACCCCCTACCTCCTCTTGTTCCTTTCAGCTCCCTACAATTGCTGAAAAAGCAAAAGAAATCTGCAAGTCAAGTTTTTGATTTCATCAAAGGAGACCAAAATGCTTTTTCAAAAGGAGTGAAAGTATTTATTCCACGTGAACCATTAGTCGTTCTTTTTTTCTACTTAAATTATCATCAACTTCTCCATTTCTCTACCTGAACTATCACCATCTATGTATTAAAACATACCAAGTCGAATAGATGGTGATAGTTCAGTTTGAAAAAAGAGAATAACTAATACTTTATCTGATCAAACTTTGAGTTATGTTAAGATATAAAACTCACGAAACAACGATAGTTCAGATGTGTTTTACCATTAAAAACTCATATTAAAATGAACCATCCTTCCTTCAAAATTCTTTATATTTCATGTGGGGATGGATGGGTCAAAAAGAAAAAATTAAAACATGATAATCAAACATTAATTTTGATATATAGGTGAACCATCTTTACTTATCCCTCTTTGAACAATCAATACATTTCAAGAATGTTGACCCCTCCACCTTACATAGAAAAGAAATTATACTAACCTTTGTGGGGTCCCCTAGTTGAAAGTCTAAAACTTTCTATAGTGCAATAATATTCACATTAATTTTCACACATAATATTATCAAAAATTTTTATAAAATCTATCTTTGCTTAATGTTTCAACTTTATAACCAAGAACCTGGATTGTGTTTTCCATAACTAATTGCAATAAGTATGTAGGGTCCCCAAGTGTGGCTATAATTATTCATGTATTAATTGCATTTATTAATAAAAAAAATAAAATAATGAAAGAAAATAACTATGGAAAACTTCAGTATCGAGTTCTTAATAAATCTTACATAATGTGAATCTGAATAAGTCAAGTTGGGTTTATAATTATAAAAAATGTGAAATATATCATCATTTTTTTTATTCAATGGACGGAGCGTAGAAACTAAAAAGTAATTAGACTACTTTATTGTTTGCTAAATTTTGAAATTGTCTACCAAATAATTAAAAAACTAATGGCTTGAAATTGAAGATTATTGAAAGTGGTGTGGGCCAAAACATAAATATAGTTGAATTAAATGGCCACTAGAGTATTAACAAATAGTCTATCAGAATCTTATACGGTATTAGTTAAATAACGGTAAAATTATCTTCATGTAATTTATAGATAACAGATTTGAGTCGAGAAAATAGATATTACTGTTAGCCAAAATTGAATTTATTGGAGTGAACTTTGAAAGTCTGATATTTAATATCTATTTTCATTTATCAATTATTGAATTATTCAAATCGAACTGTGCAAATATCAAACGATCATCCCCTCGTAAAGGGGAAGAAGTACTTATTAGAATGAAGCGATTATAAACAAATTCGAGATTTAATTCTTTTTAATTTAATATTTATAATATCTTTAAAGTTTGGATTTATACCTATCATTTTTTTACAAATTTGACAATTTTTTATATATAATTTTATTTTAACATAGAAAATACTGAATTTAAATAAATCTACAATTATATAGCATGATTTGAATTTTCACATACACAAAAACATTATTTTGTACAAACAAAAAAAAAGAATCTTTTTTATGCTATGTTGAGAAGAGTGAAACATCCCATATTCTTTAAGTTGACATAATTGATAGTGAGATAGCCATAAAATTCTAATTAACCTTCAAAATAAATCCAACATATAAAAGTAATAATCAAATCAAATACCTATCTTAACATAATAGATTATACACAATATTTTTGAAATTTTAAATCAACAATATTATATAATAGTATAATACTATTCAATGTGTGTCTATATAAAAATATATAAATTTTCTTTATTTATTAAATATAAACATTTAATACTGATAAATTTTATCGTTCATACTATTAAGTTTTATTTAAATTTTAATTCATTGAATCAAGGACATTGAGGTAGGGCCTTACATAAATTCATATATCAATAATATTGTTGGTCAAATTTAATGACCAAAATGTCAAAAGAAAAAAATAGTATTAATGTTTTGAATTAATAATCACAAAAATACATCTTAGTAAACTACAATTAGCACATAGTATTTGATAATTGAGCACCATAGTACACAAATACCAGACTTTAAAGCCACCTAACTCATCATTTAAAAAGTAAATTGTAAATTTATTTGCTATAAAATAACTTCATATATAAAATCAAATTTGAAGCAAAATATTTGAAATTGTATATGATTTAAATTCTTAATAAACATGATCTTCTAGATTGTGGTTTCATTTTTTGAAAATGTACAATTTGATTCATAAATATATATTTTGTTTTATAAAATAGTTCTATCATTTTCAGATATTAGTAAAAAAAAAAAAATTATGTTCGATCTGAAGAAATTATCCCCTATCATATAAAAGAATAATTAGTTACTACTGTTACGGTTAACGAATCTTAATAAAATTATGTGTATATGAAAATATATAATCACAAATATTTGTTATAAAAGGAGTACAATAAAATATGTTATATACGACGCGGCACTTTAAAATATTTTGATACTTATGTAAACTATGATATACTCATTTGGTAAAATTATACGACGAATAAGAAGTTTTTGATGAGTTATTCATTTATATGGAAAAGAAAAATACAATATTATATATCCAAACAAAACTTTAATATCGTATCAATTTAATTTCAAATTATAATTTTATATCATATATATATATAAACGTAAAATTTAAATAACGATGTCCAAATAACGAACCGCTTTAGTATGTGTAAAAAAGCAAAAGAGCGTGGGAGTGTGACAGACAGATCTATATGATGAAATACAGCATCTAATGGGCCCCAAACCTAACTTTTGTTGGTGGTCCAAAATTGATGGGTGGGCCCATTTACATGTTTTTGGATCCAAAGCCTATACTTTCTCAAAGAAAATACAATTTATTTTTAGAAAAAAAATTAAACAAAAAAAAAAGACAGAAAATAAACAACTCAAAACAATACTTTTTGACTTCTTTTTTTAAAAAAAATAATTGAAAAAACAGGAATATATTATTGATAAAATAAAATACGAGTACAATTTTGTTTTTCTCTCGTAAGATTTCTTTTCGACTCGAGGGTCATAGACTTACAGTTGTGTATTTTTCAAACTAGGATAATATGAACCTCCTTGAGATTTGTTTGATACCTATCAATATTTCATGAATTTGCGGAATATTCGAGATTTTTTTAATAAAGACAGTGTTTGATTTCATCGCGATCTCTACGTGAATATCTAAGAGTTATGAATATTTAAAAAATAATATTTGATATTTTTGTAACCTCTTGCGAATATCTAAAATTTATGAGATATTCGAGATAATAATTTTTGGCTTTATCTTCAGTTATTGAAATATATTTGAAGAAAAACATAAGAATTTTTATTAATGGGAGGGCAACTTGAAGTAACAGAAAATTATCTCGTGTAATTTATAAGTCACGAATTTAAATTGTGAAATCACTCAGTATGTGTGTGATAGACTAATTATATACACTGTACTTTTTTGAGCACCCATTAAATAAAATTTCACATGTTGTTATTATTATTTGTTATTTATACTTTATACGATAATTTCTTAAATTTCTAGTATATGAATATGAAATGTTTCTTTTCAAGAGTAAAGTTCTTTTTAAAAAAAAAAAAAAAATGAAGACCAAAAATAATAAATTAAAGATGTAATAATTACTAGTATAAGCTAATTATATTAAATAAATGAATCGGTACGAAAAGAAGAATCCAGCAAATGTTAGCTGTTGAATGTGTAAAATTATTTATTAAACTTAAAGATGCTTTTATTTGATCGATTAATTTATTTTTATTTATATTTTCCATCATATCTTTAATAGGAATATAATTCTTTCTATGGACTCTAGCGGCTAAATAAGATTTTCTTCATCAAAATAATTTTAATATATAAAAATGTTATATAAAAAATCAGAAATTGGAACTTATTATTATATGTTGATCTTTTTTTTCCTACTAAGAAAGTTGATTGAATCACCAGGGAGTTCAAAACTTGATCGTGATTTCGATCGAATTTAATAATTTTTATTTACAATTTTTAGAACACAGTTATAATCAATTATAGTTGTTATTCTTAAATTTAGATTTACCTTTGACAGCAGTGGGGAAGCCAAAATATTTGGCAAGAAGTTTTGAAATAAAAAGAGATAAACACATTAAAATAGAAATTAAGAGAATTTATATATACACATAAAGAAAATTATTTTTACCTTACTCTAATTGCATTGTTATTACTTATTGATTCGTAATGATAATATATTATATTGTATTGTATTATTTTAATAATTATAGCATATAATTATTGTGTTTGGATAGATTATATCGTCTCTATTATTATATAAGTTATATATCTAATTTGAAAAACTATCAGAAAAATAGAGACGGAATAAAACTAATATAAAAAGGTGGAATAAAAAATAAAACATAACTATTAAAAACAAAAGAGATCAAAATATATAATAAGATTATGACGTTATCACACCAAATCAATAATTACATAGAATAAGACTTCTCGTCAATATCTAGGGCTGAACATAAAAAAATCGAATTATTGAATCGAATCAAAAAAATTTGTAACTTAATATTCAATAATTGGATATTTGACACGGTATTTGAGAGTAAAATTCTAGAATTATGGTATTCCGAATTTGAGTTTGTTATGAGACATTAGTACCACTTGGTATTTCTCGAATACCGAATCATTTACTAAACAAATATCATGTATCAACCTATCTATTACTCATTAGTACAACTCCAAAAAAGAAAGTTAAAGAATTAACACAAACAACCTAAATACATATCTTTTAATTGGATCAATTTATTTTTCTTAATGTTTTCTACTTATTATATCGTCTCTCCACATAAAAAAAAATAATTAAAAAAATAGTATTAACTTAATAATACAATCAGCTACAACTTCAATACAGTACTATCGAATACCATACCAAATCAAAATTTAAAATTTTAATATTTAATCTGCCAAATAAAAAGTTTGATAATCCATAACTTAACTAAATATCAAAACACCCACCTTTATCAATATTCAATAAATTTAAACGATACGATATAATCATCCGCGCAAACATAACATTTAACAATATACCACATGTAACAACCATTGAAACAAGTTGTAATACCCTGGCTCCCCTACTTTGACAGATTCAAGTCTCCTTTAGCTTCCTTTTCTTACTATTCAATCCAAAATATAAAAAAATCTTTTTCTTCATTTCTCTACTTTAAACTATTTTCCCTCTTTTCCCTACCTTCACTCAACATTATTCTTCAATTAGCTATCACTTTGTGTATATTAAGTTTGTGAAATTATTAGTTTTTTTTGTGTTTTATGTATTTTTTCATATTGGATCATGGCTGCTAACAAATTTGCAACTATGTTACACAAAAATACCAACAAAATCACAATGATTCTTATCTATGCAGTCTTGGAATGGACTCTTATAAGTTTACTTCTCCTTAACTCTTTTTTTTCTTATATGATCATTAAATTTGCTAACTATTTTGGCTTAAAACCACCATGTCCATTGTGTTCAAGAATTGATCATTTGTTTGAACATGAAAAGACTAAAGCTTTTTGCAAAGATCTTCTTTGTGAAGCTCATGCTAAAGAGATATCTCAATTGGGGTTCTGTTTAAATCATCAGAAGTTGGTTGAATCACAAGATATGTGTGAGGATTGCTTGTCATCACCACATGATGATGATAATTCAAGATTTGAATGTTCTTGTTGTGATGTGAAGTTGGAGAAAAAGTCTACAAATGGAAGTTGTGAAGTTGATGATTTGGGAGATACCCAAAAAGGGAATTTGGTTATTGAGTCAACAAATGATGATTTGGTTAAAGAAAGATCAGATTTTGATGAAGAAAAAACTGATCTTGATGATTTGGTTATTGAAAAAGTAATGAAAGATCAAGGTGTTCAAGTTTGTGTAATTGAGGATTCATCTTTTGAGTATTCTTCTCAGCATTTGGAGTTTTTTGTTGAGTGTAGTGGTCATAAGTTGGTTCCTGTTGAACTGATTGATTCAACAACTGAGGAAGATCATTGTAAAAACCATGAAACCGACGAAAATTGCGAAAAGAATGATGAATTGGTTGTTGAGATTGACAAGATTGAGGAGGAAGATAAGTTTGCAGTTCTTGATTCTATGGAGATGGAAGAAGATGAAAATGGTTTTAGTTTTTGTGTTGATGAATGTCATTCAGTAAAGGAGTTTGATGAACAATTTGATCAATTTCACCAAGAATCTGCTACAGATAATGTTCAAATTGAGGTTGAAAGTGTAAGAGAAGAAAATGATTCAGATGTTACACCAGGTACATATTCATAATACTCTAGTAGTTTCTTGTCCTTCGATTTCTATTACTATCTATCGATTCCTTGTGCCTCGATTGTTGTATTCTTTTGTTAGTAGTTTTTGTTCTGTTACTATCTGTTGTTTCTTATACTTCCGTTACTTTTTTCTTGAGTGGAGGGTCTAGTGGAAATAGGCTCTCTAACTTTGAGGTTGGAGTAAGGTCTGTGTACACTTTATCGTCCTTAAGCCTCACTTTGTGAGATTACACAGAGTATGTTGTTGTTGTTGTTGATTGTTTTTGCTTTACTTCTGTAGTTTCATAAGAGGTTTCCCAACTTTTACTATCTTTTGATGATGCTTTGTGCCTCGATTGTCGTATTATTTTGTTTTAGTTTCTGTTTTGTTTCTATCTGATGTTTCTGGACTGTCCTCAGGACCTTATCTCTGAGGTCGGGGTAAGGTCTGCATACACTCTACTTTCTGTAGACCTCACTCTGTGGGATTACACAGAGTATGTTGTTGTTGTTGATTGTTGTTGCTTTACTTTTGTTATTTCAGAAGAGGTTTCCGAAATACAACAAATCGATGAAATTGAGGCAGAAGTGTCAATTGGAAATGAAATTCCTGATATGAATCTATCAGATGAAATTCCATGTGAAGTATCTCTTGATTCATGTACACAAGAAGAACATTTCACAAGTTCTGCTCATTTCCATGATATTGATCAACATGGTAAGGTTAAACCAAATCTTTTCTTTAGCGCGACGAAAGAAAAGAATTTGAGAGTGTTTTTCCAATGGTTGTGATGTTATGTATTCATTTATTTATTTTGTTGTATCATGTTAGGTCCTACAGAAGATCATGACAAATTAGTAGAATTGAAATTGTTATCGCTCGAGTTTGATGATCATGTGATGAACAATGAATCATTGATATCTTCAAAGTTGGATGAGATTGAAGAAGAAAAAGTTCCAGAGACGCCAACTTCTATCGATAGTTTCTATCAGTTGCATAAGAAGTTACTACTCCTTGAGAAGAAAGATTTCGGAACTGAGTCTTTGGATGGGAGTGTGGTCAGTGAGTTAGAAGGCGGGGATGCAGTTTCATCAATCGAACATTTGAAATCAGCGTTAAAAGCTGAGAGAAAGGCTCTACACGCGTTGTACACAGAGTTAGAAGAAGAGAGGAGTGCCTCTGCTGTGGCTGCTAATCAAACAATGGCTATGATAAATAAGCTTCAAGAAGAAAAATCAGCAATGCAGATGGAAGCATTGCAATATCAGAGAATGATGGAAGAACAATCGGAGTATGATCAAGAAGCGTTGCAGCTTTTGAATGAGCTTATGGTAAAGAGGGAGAAGGAAAAGCAAGAGCTAGAGAAAGAATTGGAAGTATATAGAAAAAGGTTATCGGAATATGAAGCAAAAGAAAAGGCGATGAGGATGTTGAAGAGAAGCAAAGATGGAAGTGTTGCAAGAAGCGGATTATTTTCATCAGCCTCTTGTAGCAACGGTGAGGACAGTGAGGAGTTGTCGATTGATTTGAATCAAGAACCAAAAGAAGATGTCAACTTTTATTGTCATCAAGAATGTGATGATCATGATAATAAAGTTCAAGTTGATGCTTTTCTAGAATTGGAAGAATCGTTTGTTGATTTCGAGGAAGAGAGGATGTCCATCCTTGAACAGCTAAAGATGTTGGAAGAAAAGCTTATATCTATGGATGATGAAGATGCAAAAGAATTCGAGGATGTTAGACCAATGGACGATTCATATAGAGAGAATGGAGATCATACGGTGGTAAATTCTCGTTTAGATGGAGAGATAAATGAACATGCCAATGGTTTTTTGAGTGAAATGAATGGGAAACTAATTATCAATCCAAAGGGCAAGGGGCTTCTTCCACTTTTTGATGCAATGAGTGACGAAAACGGAGATGTTATGATAAATGGACATGAAAATGGCTTCCATTCCAACGACGTTGATGAGGAAAACAAGAAGCTAGATATAGAAGAGGAGTTAGATCTTCTACATGAAAGACTACAAGCTCTCGAGGCAGATAGGGAGTTCCTAAAGAACTGCATGAGCTCGTTGAAGAAAGGCGATAAAGGGATGGATCTTCTTCATGAAATCTTACAACATCTTCGCGATCTAAAGACAGTTGATCTTCGTGTAAGGAGCTCAAGTAATGGTCTCATATTATAGTCAAGAGTGCTAACTCACTTGTCGCGCCAAAGAAGATAACTTGGTATATTTTACTCTCTTTATCTCATATGTTCTTAAATGTCTTATCACATTGTCTAACTTCTTTCACAATTTCAGACCATGATCATAGTAAAAACTCAACGATGCACTCGAAATCCATGCAATAGCTGATAAAACTCTTCTTGGAGAATCCCTTGACAGAGAGATCAGGCCTTGGAAATGGTCTGGTCTAAGTTTTTGATCTCAAGCTTCAATGATCATTTGTCAAAGTTGAACCAAATGTTTTAGTATGAGTTGGTGTCAATTCTCCAACTTTTGAGGGCAAAAGAGGGGGAATGATGAATGTGTGTGTAGTCCATTTAGGGTGAAGCCATTCTATCTTCAAAAACAAATAAAAAAGTTTGTGATGTTCGAGTCAGCTTACGTATCTGGATACCTGCTATCTACCACCAGCACCGCTCTAGCTTTTCTATGTTGTGGAAAGGACAAAGCACTAGCTTTGTAAAGCTGGAGAGGGTCCAACAAAGATTCCAATTCCAAGAAATTTGTCTTTGTTTATTGTAGACAAATTAGGAGTAGCAACAATTTTCTTGTCCTTTTTTTTTCATTTTAAAAGGGTTATAAGGCATAAAGGGGAAAGTAACTTCTTTTTTGCCTAATCTCTCATTTCTTTTTCATCATTTTATCATATAAGATTTGTTTAAGTATTTTTTTTTTTTTGGTTTTAGAAGGCAAAGTTGTCTAGTTGTACACTACATTTGTCTTTGTAAGAGTACATAAATGAGTGAGTATTTTAATTTTGTTTTGTTTCTTTCTTTCATTTATTTGACAGCCAACTTTCATTGTTTTCTTTATTGTAAAGTTGATTTAAAAATATGGATGTTCACAACTTACACTATATATTATTCAATTGAATAGTAGTTAAGAGAAAAGGAAAACCAAATCTTTCTTTCAAACATTAGTAAACGATAATGCCAAATGATCAGAAAATTTGGTTAAAATTTGATCAGAAATTTTTAAAAATTATAATATTTTTTTAATTTTATTTTAAAATAAACTAATTTTTTTTTCTATTTTTTAGTTAAAAGGTATTTAAACTAAAAAGATAAAAATATTTTTAAAAAGTAAAATATCAGAGAAAAAAATATCATTCTGGCTAATTTATGGCCGAATTTTCTGACCAAAAGTTTTTTTCATTAGTGAAGTAAAAAAGGGTTATAACAGCTAAGAAGGTAGCTTTGAAACATGATTACAAAGGTAAAGTTTGTGTATATGCATATGCAAGCTAAGTAGCTAATCATTATTAACATATTTTAATGATAGTTTAAGACACTAAAGGTGAAGGTTAATGAGACATAATGATGATTAGTGTCATGCTGGTTTTCAGCTCACCTTCCTCTATATCTTTATTACTTTTTATTATATTATAAAGGGAAAGTTAGTTCAAAATATCTAATTGTGGTCTAATCCCTAATTAATTAGGCATATTGGAAGGAAGATGTGAAAAATATTAGATATTAGAAAAAATTACAAAACATAACATCATGAGTTTTTGAGAAAATTAGAAAAGATTGTAATTTTTTTGTATTAAAAAAAATGAGAAAAGTAGTTATATAGAGGATTTGAATGAGATCAATCTAGGATATTTAGTTGAAGAGTTTTATAATATCTCTAATAAATAATAAATGGTCTTTATTTTGCGATATGTCAATAAAAAATATACAAATATTATTAAACCATTTCTAAGAATTTTTTTTGTGTTATTATTAGTTAGTAAAATAATGGTGGTCAGGCATTGATTTGATATTTTTCAAAATATTACAAGTCATTAAATGCAATTGTATGGAATATATTATCAAAATGCTCATATATTGTGTTGAGGGGTTCATTATTATTTTTATGTATATATTAGATATTGATATTCTTGTTATTATTACACGTTAGTTTGAACTCGTTATTTTATCTTAGAATTTAGAATCATAACTTTTAAATCGTTATACCAACTCTAATTTCTTATGTATATTTGTTTCGAACTTTGTGAAACTTGTTTTGAGCTCCATTTTATTCAATCAAGTACCAAAAGAAAACACATCTAAATTTCATTATAATGACAATGTTTGTTTGAAAATGTCATGAATATTATAGTAAGTTATTTTATATATGTATACAAATATTTTATGTTTAGATCTCATTCAGTTATTATAAACAAAAATACGTACATAATAAGTTAATTAATTTCGTATATCAATAAGAAAGAATTCCTTCAATCTTGATTAAAAACTTTGGGCATCTAAGCCTTAATACTCAAGCCTTTTTTTATTTATTTAAACAGATCTTACGTAACACAAATCTGAACTAATCAAATTAGTATATTCACGTCCAAAAGAAGTTTAAATATCATAAGATCAAGTTTCCTATTAACTAAGATGAAATTCCACTCTAAGTGTGAAAACATATGAAAATTCCACCTTTATGAAAACAAGAAGAAACAAACTTGTTAATATCATAGTACCTAGGTTGTGGCCCTCAAGATGGGGATAATTAATTGACCATAACTTGATTTATTATGTCCCACATTTAGCTCATTTTCTATAAGGCCACACATTAAGATAATTAAGATATGGATGTATTATATTCATCGTCTTAAAATATTTATCGTATTTTTTATTTTACTTATCTGTTAAAAAAATATCACTAATAAGAGAAATATTTAATTATTTCATCCTTATTTATATTTTAAGATCATATTATTAGTTATAAGAGAGATATTTAATTATTATATCCTTCCTTATATTTTAAGATCATATTCTTTTTATTAAATATTTATTCTATTTTTGTATAATAATTGAGATGTTTATACTCTTCGAGTAAATAAAATTGAGGAAAAAGTAGGAGTAATAATTAGTTTTGTCTTTAAGCTTTTTTTTTTTCCTTTTGGTATGAGTGAAACAAAAACATGTATTTGTTAGGAGACAAGAAAATCATTTTTTGATATTTGGCAATAAGAAAGTCATTTTCACCAAGAAAAATTATTTCTTTCACTTAATTATGGGTGGAAGTGTTTTTTTTATATATATATAATTACCTTAACTCTAAACTTTGTATTAATAATTCTAATCAAAACTTAGATATACATTTTTTTATATGTAATACTCTCTTCATTTTGTTAATCTTGTATTTGTTTTTAATACATTCACTTATTAAAAAAATAATTTATTTTTCACTAACTCATCTAATGATTGTTTTTCTGCACGAGCAAGAAAAATGTGAAAATTAATGATATCAACATATTTTGTCAAAATATATCAAAGTTGAATATTGAAAAACAAGACTAAGAAAAAAAATAAAAGGGAAAAAAATAGGAATTCTTCTATTGGATTGGAGAGGAAGTCACATAAGACATTTAAAAAAGTATATTTGTAAATCTTGAAATAATTTTGGGGTCAATGTCATTTTTTACGTATCGAAGAAACTTTGTAAAGTGTAAATTTGATCCTTATGTTCATTCTAATAATTAAAATGAAAGAGTTGATTTTGAACTAAAGTTATTATATTTCGAGATCAAATAAATAAAATAAAAACTCATATCATAGTTCATAAGAGAAACCTATATTCTAATTTAAGTAAAATTCCACGATATAAAAATTCCATCGCTATGAAAACAAGAAGAAAATAATTTTTTTTAATTTTAAAAAATAAGGAAATAAATAAAAGAAATTTCAAAAAAAAATATTTTAATCTGTCCGGCTGTCACACAGGATACATTATTCCCCAAGGTAATGATTTGAAAATATTCTTAAATTTATTTAATAAAAAAGTAATTATTATATTTTTAATAGGACAATTTTCACATATAGCAAATAAAAAATGCATATTTGTATGTTATAGCAAATTTTGCATAATTGTGCTCCATAGCAAACATATAACTGTATAATTCGCTATACATATACAACTGTATATATTTCGCTGACCTAAATTGTATAATGCGCTGTCCTCGCTATATATATACAATTGTATGATTCGCTGGCCTAAATTATATAATTCACTGGTCTATTTCACTGCAATTGTATAATTCGCTGGCCTATTTCACTGCAATTGTATAATGCGCAATTGTATAATTCACTGGCCTATTTTACTGCAATATGGGTATAAAATTTGTTTTGCATACAATTGAATCGAAATAAGATGTTTATATATTGTATAATTATAAGTGTATAGCCCGAAGATATATGTTTTTGCATGTGTATATATAATTTTCTCTCGCTTTATACAAAACAGAAACACAATTAATACACTTCTGTTGTATAAAGCGAGAGAGGCAGCAGAGGGAGAGTGGCGAGCGAGAATGGGAGAGTGGCGAGCGAGAATTTTGGGAGAGAGGCGATTGGCAAACTTCGGCGAAAGTTTGCTATGGAGCACAATTAAAACAAACAGTAGCTACTCCATTTATTTTAGGTTATTAGTTTGCTATTATATTTAATTATCCCTTTAAATAATCGTCTACTCAATTAATTTGTCACCGCTGTTAATTAAAAAAATTGTTTTCTTCTCTTTGGGCTGATTTATTTTAATTCCATACACATGAATTGACAATGATACTATTCTCTAGTGCAATTAAAATTAGAAACACATTTTCAAAAGAAGAACAGAAAGAAGCTTATTTAATTTATTTTATAAAACATGACATTATTGGAACATCACGAGTCAGTTTAGTTATTTAATCGTATTAAGTTTGAACAGTTTCTATCTCTGTTTATTTATGATTAAGCTGCAACAGTTATTATCTATTTAGTTTATTATTTCAGTTCGTTTAGGAGTCTTTCCACTGTAATTTTATTTAAGCAATTTTCTGTTGTCGTTAACAAACGATTTTCAACTTATAGTCAGTCTTTATAGACATGTGTTAATGTGTTATACACTTTCCATTATGGAGTTCCTTTTCTAGAATTTAAAGTTTTATTTGATAATTTTCTTGCTTTGTTTTCTAAAGTTTGGTTACTAAGGTTTTTCCACCAATGCCCTACTACACCAAAATATTTTTTTTTAAAAAATGCATTGTATAAATTAAAATAGAGAAAGTAATTATTTGAATGATGTCAGTTTGTAATTCAAAAAATAAAGTATATTACGTGATTCAGAATTCGACGACTCACCCATTCAGTGAATTAGACAAAATGGACAAGCGAAGATCAAATCAACTTTTTCTCCTCTTAGGCAAACTTTGAATAACGCATAATTTTTATCAATTTGAAGTAAAGAAATAATAAGAATTATTATTATTATTATTATTATTATTATTATTATTATTATTATTATTAAATAAACAAAACCGGAGAAAGTGTGAAAATGACATAAATATATATTATTTTTCAAATACAAGAAGTCAAGAGCCACAGTAAAGAGGAATAATTGAATTAATATTGCAAAAAATATTAGTCTAGATAGCAAATTTTTTTGGTCAACTTCTACTTAATATATCTTATTGGGATAATGCACAAGTATTTTTTCAATCTATACTCAAAATTTTATAGACACATTTATACTATACTAAGGTCCTGTTACCCTCCTGAATTTATTTTATCAATAATTTTCTACCTATCTTGTGGGCCCAACGCTGGTTGACTTTTTTTTTTCAAGCTAGTGCCACGTAAGCCATAAACGGATAGAAAATTACTTATAAAATAAGTTCAAGAGGGTAATAGAACCTTAATATAGTATAAATGTGTCTCTAAAATTTCCAGCATAGGTGGAGAGGATACTTGTGCATTTTCCCTACCTTATTTCACACATGAATAATATCATCCCCATTCAACGTTTACTTCAAATTTTAGTCTTCCATAAACAAAAAAATATTTCCGGTAAAAGTTTTATGGGGGTGTTTAATTAGTCCTAATTAGTATATAAATATGGAAAAATGCTTAAATATGCCATTAAATTTTCAGAAAAGGTTCATTTATGATATCAATTAAAAGTTTGACTCATTTATGTTATTAACAGTGATTTTGCAAAACCATTTTAACACGTGACCAACTACAATTCAGTCATGTCATCAATTTTATTTAAAATTTATTTTTAAAAAAAAAAAAATTCAACTGCTATTCATAATTTTGATTTTTTTTTATCTAAAAAATTGATGACGCCAATTATAATTCGGTCACATCATCAATTTTTTAAATAAAAAGTTTTTAAAAAAAGTTAATTCAATTTTTGTTCAGAATTATATTTTATTAAAAAATTGATGACGTTGCCGAATTATAATTGGTCAGTGTAAAAAAGGTTTTGCAAAACCACTATTAAAAAATAATGGCATGCTTGAGTCTTTTTTTGAACGGTAATGACATAGATGGCCAAATTTTTAACGAATGACATAAATAAGTCTTTTTTTAAAAATTGATGACATATTTGAGTCTTTTCCTTATAAATATTTATAAAGAATCATGACCACAATTTCTCATTTATTCCTGAGTCTTTCATCCTAATCTCATCACTCGATTTGTTACGATATCTAATTATTTATGTAGATTATATTTAATTTTTTTAATTTTTATTTTATTTTATATATCAAATATAAATAAAAAACAAATATAAGAAACTCATTAATTGTTCTTTAGAAAACATTTTTCTTTGTATCAAACACGATAACACAACCCTATGAAAACAAATTATGTGTTAATTTTCTTTGAAAAATACATAATTATTATGATAAAAAGTACTATAATTTTTTGTCATATAAATGTATATTATTTAATTTCTTTAACCTTTTTTCAAGTAAAAAAAAAATTAAGAATATATTACTCCCTTCTTATACTATGTTCCTATCATGAAAACTATTTTATCTATTTAATAACTCTTTTTATCCTCTCTCTCTTCAAATTTTTAATAAGTCAGAGTAGTACTTTGTTGTTAAAAATAAAAATTAATAGTCAAAAAAGTGTTAAACATTGTTAAGATCTTCAAAGTGTAGCATGAGCAGCCATTGATGAAGCTTCAAACTTCCCCAAAC